>NC_047121.1:3156968-3456968 GCF_902500255.1 Thalassophryne amazonica
TACATCTATATACATACATATATATATACATACATATATACATATACATATATATACATATATATACACATATACACATATATATACACATATATATATATACATATATATATATATATATATATACTGTGGGGGTGGGAGGGACTTGACTAATAATCTTAGGCCAAATTACAGCATTTAGAGGATGTTTCTGTTATATATGGCACATAGGTCTCAAACAAGCCGTGGCTGGTTGAAATTACATTTAAGGTAGAAGAATATCTGTGAAGACACTCAGAATGTGGGACTTCAATCAATCAATCAATCAATTTTATTTATATAGCGCCAAATCACAACAAACAGTTGCCCCAAGGCGCCTTATATTGTAAGGCAAGGCCATACAATAATTACGTAAAAACCCCAACGGTCAAAACGACCCCCTGTGAGCAAGCACTTGGCGACAGTGGGAAGGAAAAACTCCCTTTTAACAGAAAGAAACCTCCAGCAGAACCAGGCTCAGGGAGGGGCAGTCTTCTGCTGGGACTGGTTGGGGCTGAGGGAGAGAACCAGGAAAAAGACATGCTGTGGAGGGGAGCAGAGATCAATCACTAATGATTAAATGCAGAGTGGTGCATACAGAGCAAAAAGAGAAAGAAACACTCAGTGCATCATGGGAACCCCCCAGCAGTCTAAGTCTATAGCAGCATAACTAAGGGATGGTTCAGGTTCACCTGAACCAGCCCTAACTATAAGCTTTAGCAAAAAGGAAAGTTTTAAGCCTAATCTTAAAAGTAGAGAGGGTGTCTGTCTCCCTGATCCGAATTGGGAGCTGGTTCCACAAGAGCCTGAAAGCTGAAGGCTCTGCCTCCCATTCTACTCTTACAAACCCTAGGAACTACAAGTAAGCCTGCTTACTTCGGAGACATTTAACATTAAACTTCAAAAACACACGAAACCCTAAAAAAGGCAGATTCACAACTGTGGGGCGACCAAACATCCTGTTTGACCAGGACATGTCCTGTGTTGACCTCCTGTCCTGGTTTTTTTTTTTTTTTTTTTTTTTTTTTTTTTTTTTTTTTTAAACAAAGCAATGAAAATGTCCCGGATTTCATTGTTTTTCCATCTTTGAGCATCTCATTGCCGGGCCAAGTGTCTTGGTTTTCAGTAATCAAAATATCGTCACCCTACACAACTGGTTTTGCACAACATTACCCCTTTAATAATTATCTTATACGAGTCAGTGTTTAACCTGGAATATTTTCATTTTCAAATCTGCTCCTTCAAAGTTAAAATCTGAATGAATAAACTTCACAAATTAATTTTTTTAAAAGGTTTTCTGTTTCAAATCCACAGCTGTGCTTCTTTCACACAACACAATCTCAGTTTAACAACATTTCCATAACTATTAAGTTGTGTCTTTGTGTGAAAAAATTAATTTTATAGGCAGTTACATTTATAAAAACAGTATTTGCCGGGTGTACCAACTCACACTCTGGAACTCACCAGAACGCTGGTGCTGATCCAAGCTGTGGAGGTGCCAAAATGATTTCTGAATGAATATTTGGTGTTAATTTTCATTCTTTTATCTGCATTATTTTTCACTGCAGTCATTAAAAAATATTTCTGGCCTGGTGTGGGTTATCAATGGTCTGATTTCTCAGTGCTGGTAACATTGTGCAATCCACACTGTGGCGCACAATCACACCGAAGACAAATGTTGCCCCTCTCACTCAGAAGACGTCTGTGGTGTGTTAGTGATAGCCATGGCACACCCACTGGACTCACCGCCACGTGGGTGCTGCATGTGCACGGCATCTGGAGGCATTTAAAGTAGCGCATCTTCGTCTGCTGCTTCCTGGCCGGTGTTTAAAGCCTGGTTCACACGACAGGATTTTAAATTTATCTGCAGGTTTCCAAAACCTGAGAGACCACACATGTGAAGATAAAAAAAAAATCATGGATCTAACAGGTTTGGTCGTATAGTGTGTGGTGTGCAGCCACACGGTAATAACAACACCACCACAAACGAACAGATTTCACACACGAACATTTACAGTTCAGACAGGAAATCTCGCAAAATCTCTCGAGATTAAACGTGACTTCAGAGTAAACAAACGGAGGTACTTTGTGGACTATTTACAACAGAGGGAAAAACGATACAAAAAGAAAAAGAAAAGGCGTTCTTTAAAGGAGTGGAGACAGCACGACCACCGGACTTTCTGGTAAGTCAGAGCTGTTTTGATTTTATTTTCCGCTCCGTACGTCCATCACCTCACTTTCTGATTGGCTGCACGTCACATTCAGCAGGCTGTGCTCATTTGTGGTCGGAGGACACCACACACGCTGCGATATCGGGCCAAACAAATCCAACATGTTGAATATCCCCGATTTGCGATCGGAGCGCTCCTGACGCCCATCCGAGCAGATCAGAGCGCTCTGAACACACCACACGCGGGAGGAATATGAGAAGATTATCTTTAGCGTCATCACGATTGTCGGGGCGTCCTTAAGATTGTCGGAAGGGGAAGATCAGGTCCGATATCAGCCTAATTATCCTGCCGTGTGAACCAGGCCTTAGCAACTTTGCCAGCTTTCTTCTATTTTATCACTGATTTTGGAGTTTCTGAACAACGTGGTGTGCATGTGGAGACTTCACGATGTTTAAGGGGAGACAAGGCATCGAGTGGAGCTGAGCAGCGAGTGTTTTGGACATGTTCAAAACATTCGTCAAACCCAGGCAAGTCCCAGCAACCGTGTGATGCATTTGTGGCATACAGTAGCAAGTTGGGTGGTGAGTTCTACACGTCTCGAAAAGCCAAATACGCCTTCCGTGTGAGATGGTCCTATAATACTGGTGTACTGCCTACCACTACTATAGAGGGTTTACAATAAGATGCAAACCATTTGTAACACTCAAGAACAAAAAGGCAAGATTAAGACATGTCAGGAATCATCTTTAAAATAAATAAATAAGGCTGCTCAGTTCTGGAACAACATCAAAGTGCAGTCAGGGACCAGAGGCAGTAGTGGGCACAGCTAACCCCAAAATTTTGCTTTGATAACAGATAATGAGCTAACTGTAGAGTTATCTTTTATAAAGTTAAACCAATAAACCACCCAAAAATTTATCGGACGTTACAGGTAACCGATAACTTCCAGTGTTGTCTCCAGTACACTTGCAACTACCAACAAGCTGATTTTGAGTTTTAACATGACAATTGCTTCTGGTAGCATCAAAGGTGACTACAGACTCAAACAATGAGTCAGCACTTCTGTCTTTGTGTATCCTGCCCCCTGCTGGAAGCTCCTATTTACTACATGGCTTCCAGCAGTGAAGCAGTTGAGGAGCAGCTAAGCTCAACTCTCTACTCAATAACAGTGTCACCGTCAGGCGGAGGTCTTGGAAAATAAAAGCAATGCTGACTTATGGTTTGGTTTATAAATAAAATTAATACTGATAGAATAACTCCATTAATGTCAATTCTGTCATTTGTACAAACTTAAAATATAACATATCTTTTAATTTTAAATAATACACTAATTCTGAATTTTTGTAACAAACACAGACAGATGGCAAAGGATTCTGGGTAAAATGTGCCTCCACTAATACTGATTGGTTGACTCATTCATTCTATGTAAAAACCAACATGTTAATGTGAGGTGTGTCGTCTGCTGGTGTTTACAGATAAATCTGCTTTTGTAAAATACACCATTTTTTTTAGTTTAAAAAAAAAAAAAAAAAAAAGCCAAGTTGTAATCAGATAACCGTCTGCTATAACCGGTGTCAAAATAAATAGAACACTGCCAACTACTGGACGCTCAGTACTAGGGCGAATACTGCCATGAACACTACTGGCCAGTAGATGGCAGCAGAAACCGTGAAAACTTGCCCAAACAAAATTCCAGATAATCCGTGTCTGCTACGTTTAAGATGTGCATAATTGAATAAATGCAAACTGAATTTCAGACATCTTATATATATTACTCTGGAACAAAGACGACAGACAATGTTTGACATAAGCGGGACTCTAATACCAAACAGGAATTGAATGCTATGATTCCAACTGAAAATAATGGAGAAGCGACCTGAGCTGCTTCTGGCATTTTTACATAAAACACAATAAAAACGTCTATAAACCCAGAGAATATATTCACGAGAGTTTTAGGCACAATATACAAAGAGTTTAATGTTGTTGTCCATGTGGAGCCTGACCAGAGCGTCTCAAATGCTTTTCTTCTGTCGTGACTGTACTGAGATTACCCATAATGCACCTGGACACACCATGTCCACACTAAAACCTTCAAAATTAGTACATTACTTTAAAATTAAAACATATATCTGATATCTTCACTTTATAAAATTTCAGACGTGACGTTAATTTAAATAACTTGTCCGAAATTAGTTTGGTTAAAATTTTAACCATAAGTTAAAACTGTATGCATCTAGATGACTTGGGTGATATTGCCAGCGTATCAGTATGGGGTCAAAAGAAATGAGCTTTTTTCTTTTTTGTGACCACTTCTCCTTTGCCTGCAGAGGATAAGGCAGTTCCTTCTAGAACCAGCTCTCCTCTCTTTATGGAGGATAGAACTGCGCATCTACTATAAAAGATTTAACGGGTAGGTACTCAACTGATTTTAGATTTCATAGATGTTTGTAACTATTCAGCTTTATTTACTACATCTGCAAAAATACGTTAGTGGTCTAAAAATTATCGGACCAAAACGTATCGGAAGATAATTAGTCTGACGACGGTTTTCAAAGTTATCTGAAAAGCTAATCCGATAATGAAAACATTATCTTCAATAATTAGTGTTTAGTGGAACTGTGCCCACCACTGACCAGAGGGTGTCCAGTTTGGTGACCTCAGAGTCGCATTTCTGCTTGTTGGAGATGATGTGGGTTACACTTCCCAGCTGGCTTGGGAACACCTTGGGATCCCCCCCAAAGAAAAGTTACAGGATTTGCCTGAAGAAAGGTACGTGTGGGATGAGCTGCTTGGTCTACTGTCACTGTGACCTGGACTTGCAGCAGAAATTTAATGAATAAAAAAATAAATAAATAAGGCTGTCCAGTTCTGGAACAAGACAGATGAAGAAAACAAGATTAACTTACACCAGATAGAGAACTCCTTCTGAACATGAACCTGCTCCTCCAACCTTCAGGCCACCAGTTTCTGAACCAGAGTTTCTTCTTGTACAAAGGCGTTACAGGAGTATTGATCCAAACTACCGGGTCTCTGGTTCGTTTGTAGAAATAAAATTGGGGGGGGGGTTGTAATTAATTACATTTAACCAGGTTAGTCCCATTGAGATTGAGACCTCTTTCGCATGGGAGACCTGGACAATTATAAAGTTTCCAATCCACCCAACCTGCATGTCTTTAGATGTGGGAGGAACCAGACCACCCAGAGGGAACCCACGTGAACTATGCAGAGTCCACATAGAAAGCCCACAGGTGGGAATCGAACCCATGACCTGCTTGCTGTGAGGCAACAGTGCTAACCACTAACCCACCGTGCTGCCCAATGACCCAGAATTCATGACAAAAACGCACTTGAATCTTGAAGCTGTCAAACTTTGCACACTATTACAGTTGGTAGCACCAATCTTCAACTTACTGAGCAACTTGGGAAAAGCGGGCCTTCTCTCACTTAGCTACCGGCTAAAGCTAGCTGAGTGACAGCTAGCTAACAGTTAGCCAAGTGAGCTAAGCTGTCCCACAAACTACAGTACGCTCCTTCCACCGTGCTTAAAACACAGTAGAAGCTACTTTCGTTCGGTTATGTGCAAAGATAATGTAATTTTCATTCAAAAAAACAAACCAAAACACAACACTTGTTTTGTTTATATTATGTAGAACTTTGGCCGCCTGTCAATCAATACACAAACTGACCAGAGATCAGCCACCACTCGGGTTACGTACTCGTACGTCCGGAAGATTTCATGAGTGATTTTACACAGGAAGACCTCCTCATCTGGTCTCAGATCAGCCGGAGGCTTCTGCTGGCTGAAGGCTCGCCTGTGGAGAAGCGGCATCTCGGCTCCCAACTTCTCCTTCCACCGGCCACACTTTGAAAAAAGGTAGGAAAAGTCTGTAACAAAGGCTGTTTATCACTCACAGAGCAAAACGACACAAGTTTAAGTCAACAATGGTTAGAAAACACGGCACCATTACAGCTCTTTTGTTAGACACGATGTTAATCTGCCCGCATGGAAATATGCTGTTCGCTTTTTTATCTGGACCGACACTCACACTTCTCACTCACTCAAAAAGACCACAAACAAAGTTTACATTTACCGAGAGACTGTTCAGGAGGACAGGGCGCCGTTTAAACCGGTATTTTATCGATACACGACAAGACGCTAAGCCGCGGTAGATAACAGCAGATTACTCACTCACTGGCGCTTTGTTGACCAAGTTTTCGTCCACTTCATGGACTGATTCAAAGCTGGTAAATTTCAGCGTTTCCTGTGCTCAGCCAAACCCGTTAGTGCATTACCAACAACAACAACACACGCACACACACACAACTGACCCGAAAAGAAAGCAAGAAAAAAACGGATGTTGCAAGGAGACTTCTCACACATAATTTGTCCAGAAGAAATATAAAAATGGTAAGCAACATAAAAACTGGTCAGAGATAGAAAACTTGTCCTCATTAAATTTAAAATGAAACATCTGGTGAACCATCAATTGTACTTATTTCATAATAATCTAAGTTTTCTTCTGCTCAGCCTGCACTTTGTGATCTCACACAGTCTGATTTAGGAACCAGTAGCCTGTTTTCAGTGATTTTTACTACAAGATAACTTTAATATGGTTAGTTACTTCGTTAGTTAGTTGAACGGCGTTATGTTTTTGTTTTTTTTAGAATCTACTGTGTACCTCGAGTTTTACACATTTTGTCATTACAACAATTTTATTTTGCCAATACAACAGCCTATTTCCTACCAGATTAACTCTGGAAATGGTATTCCTCTACTTTTTTCCGCCTTTAGTATCTTCAGGGTGTCTCATTCTCACCCTGTCATCATATTTCTTTTATCTGCTCCTCTTTGTGCTTGGGGTTGCCACAACATATGGAT
This sequence comes from Thalassophryne amazonica, assembly GCF_902500255.1. NCBI lineage: Eukaryota > Metazoa > Chordata > Actinopteri > Batrachoidiformes > Batrachoididae > Thalassophryne > Thalassophryne amazonica. The sequence continues at coordinate 3,164,037 of NC_047121.1, forward strand.
CCACATCTTGGTTTTCAGCACACGTTTAATGCTGAATGTTCCAGGAAAGACCACTACCACTTGAGTGATATAACAAACAAACAAAGGAGGAATAATTTTTAAAAAATGTATAACTGCCTCATAACACAATATATACCAACTGTCATTGAGTAAATTCTAGACACGAAGCAATGAAATTACTAATATTTGATATATATATATAGTTTATCTATCTCTTAAAATGTTTACTTTTCATTTACTGTATATGCTCTAAGTACCAGAGGAAGAGTATTTTTCCGAGCTGGGGTGGCTCATGTGAACGCAACACAGTAAGTGGGCGGAGTTTAACGCTCCTAATGTGTCCTCTTCAGTTGGTTTTTCAGAATTTACGCGCGTCTTCACTTGTCGCTGTGGCTGTGAGCGGATTCCCCCACATTACAACCAACATAAAGATCAGATAGTGCCCCCCAATGGCTACTTGCTATACTGTTATTTTTTTTATTTTGTGTTTCTCAACGTGAGGTGCACATACCCCTCCAGGTACGTGGATTACTTCCAGTGGGTCCTTGAGTAGATCCTGTGTTGGGATCTGAACCCAAAGTGCCTGTTTTGTTGTTGTTATTAGGACTGACTGTGCTGAATGTTTTTAGTCTATCAGGCTGTAACCTCATCAGAGGTGTCATGTTGTCCTGATGGCTTCCCTCACTCTAACCCCATCAGATATATCGTTGTCTTGGTGGCTTCCCTCACTGTAACCCCATCAGAGGTGTCATGGGTCTTAGTGGCTCCCCTCACTGTAACCCCATCAGAGGTGTCATTGTTGTTTTGGTGGTTCCCCTCACTGTAATCCCATCAGATGTCATGTTGTCTTCCCTCACTGTAACCCCATCAAATGTGTTGTGGTTGTCTCGGTGGCTTCCCTCACTGTAACTCCATTAGATGTGTCATGTTGTCTTGGTAGCTTCCCTTACTGTAACCCCATCAGATGTGTTGTTGTCTTGTGGCTTCCCTTACTGTAACACCATCAGATGTGTCGTGTTGTCTTGGTGGCTTCCCTCACTGTAACCCATCAGAGGTGTTGTGTTGTCTTGGTGGGTCCCCTCACTGTAACCCCATCAGATGTGTCATGTTGTCTTGGTGGCTTCCCTCACTGTACCCCCATCAGATGTATTATTGTCTTGTGGCTTCCCTTACTGTAACCCCATTAGATGTGTCATGTTGTCTTGGTGGCTTCCCTCACTGTAACCTTATCAGAGGTGTCATGTTGTCTTGGTGGGTCCCCTCACTGTAACCTCATCAGATGTGTCATGGTTGTCTTGGTGGCTTCCCTCACTGTTACCCGATTAGATGTCATGTTGTCTTGGTGGCACCCCTCACTGTACCCCCATCAGATGTGTCATGGTGGATTCCCTCACTGTAACCACATCAGACATATGTTGGCCTGGTGGCTCCCCTCACTGTAACACCATCAAATGTGTTATGGTTGTTTTGGTGGCTCCCCTCACTGTAACTCCATCAGAGGTGTCATGTTGTCTTGGTGGTTCCCCTCACTGTAGCCCCATCAGGTGTGTCATGTTGTCTTCGTGGCTTCCCTCACTGTAACCCCATCAAATGTGTCATGTTGTCTTGTGGCTTCCCTTACTGTAACCCCATCAGAAGTGTCATGTTGTCTTGGTGGCTGCCCTCACTGGAACCCCATCAGAGGTGTCACGTTGTCTTGGTGGGTCCCCTCACTGTAACCCCATCAGATGTGTCATGGTTGTCTTGGTGGCTTCCCTCACTGTAACCCCATTAGATGTCATGTTGTCTTGGTGGCACCCCTCACTGTAACCCCATCAGATGTGTCATGGTGGATTCCCTCACTGTAACCACATCAGACATATGTTGGCTCCCCTCACTGTAACGTCATCAAAGGTGTTATGGTTGTTTTTGTGGCTCCCCTCACTGTAACGCCATCAGAGGTGTCATGGTTGTCTTGGTGGCTCCCCTCAGTGTAACCCCATCAGATGTGTCGTCTTGGTGGCTTCCCTCACTGCCTCCTCCAGACAGATTTATCACACAGCACTGTTTGTATTTCTTAATGACTGATGTAAATAAAGTCCAAGACAGTAAGTTGGAAATGATCAAGTGTCCATCAAGCATTAATTAGTGTACATATAGTAAATGCAACTGTAGTTAAATTGAACCTATTTTCAAACGAGGATGATAACGGTAACTGACCTTTTTGAAAAAGTGTTCACTCGGCTAAAACTAAAGCAAGATTTGATTTCTACATATTGGTTTTCCATTTGTGTCAACAGAAAACTGGAATTTAATTTTCCAAATGTTCATTTCCCAACAAAAAAATTTTTTTTCCCATTTCATTAAAGCCACTGGGTGTAGGATTTAGTGCCATCTTGTGGTGAGGCTGCAGATTGTATTATGACATCACCAATCAAGATATTGTTTTCTTTCATGGTTTCATAACAAAATGAAAAAACAAACAAACACACAACCAATTTAATCGCATGAAAAATTGAAAGCATGCAATTTCAATTTGATTACAGCCCCATAATTACAAATATGTGCAAGAAACACTTTGAAAAACCGCAGTTCAGTGTCCATGTTCCATTGCTGGTTTATTGAGTTTTGTTTTTTTCCCTTTTAATATTTTTTTTCACTTTTTTTTTTTTTTTTTTTTTTTTTTTTTTTTGCAATCAGTGAACCTCACACCTCTCTGAATCTGTCCACAACAGCTCCATCAGATCTTTGCAACCATGATGAACAGTACCAGGACCAGGTTCATCTGCACCCTGGTCCCAAACCCTCTTTTTCTTAGAACACTGGTTTTTCAGGAATGTGGGGACCAGAGCAGTTCTGAAAAAGTTCACACGACCCTGTACAGGTGGATCTGTCTTTGGTCACATGATCCTGTACAGGTGGATCTGTCTCAGTGCTTCAAGGTCCATGTCTCTTCTCAGGTTGACATCATAGTCCACAGGAAGTTCCTCCACCCAACCGGGCTGTAGTGCCTCCTGCAGGACAGAGAATATGGTTTACACTTATCTTTTAAACAGGTTTTTGGAAGTAGCACTGCAATGTGGACACAGTTTGAGATGTCTTCAGTGGCCCTCAAACCGGTTCTCGAGGACCACCTGACCTACACACTGTCCATGTTCTACCACAAACTGATGAGCTCCTTCTGGTTGCACACCTGACTGGCCCAGCGGAGGAGGCCACTGAGAACCTGAACCTGCTTCAGGAGAACTACAAAACCCAGAGACTGTGACTCCTCACAATCAGGGGATCCATTGATTCCACAAAGATCAGGTCAGTGGACTTTTCCTCACCAACTAAAGTATTGAAGCTGGTGGTTTCCACAACCTGACCCAGATTCTCAGAGTGTGTTTTACCTTCAGAGCACTCAGACTCTCCTGCAGGCTTGGAACCGTCACCAGCAGAGCTCCTTTCTTCCTGAACTCCTGCATGATGAACCTCCAGGCTCTGCACAAGATACAAAACACACACATATAACTCTGTGTCTGTGCAGGTGTTGGTGTGTGTGTGTGAGATGCAAGTCCTCACTTGATCTGCTCGCTGGGCTCCAGGAAGTACTCAAAGACATTGTTCATGACCAGAACATCCGTGTTCTGCAGAAGAACTGCCTGCGTACAAACATCAGCATGAAGAACCTGAAGGACAAGAGGTTCATGTTCAGTTAAAACCAGCACACGTCAACAGAACAAAAGCAAAACACCACATCATAAACACGTCAACAACGGACCAGCAACTTCCGTTTGACAACCAGCCACTGAGGCAACTGCTGTTAAAGGTTTTGCAGAAGTTTTGAGATAGAGTGATCAAAGAAATGAAACATGTCATGAAAACACATTTATTCACAACTTTAAGTTGTGTTTGTCAAGAGAATTTGCCGTCTTTCCATCCTTCCATCCCACAGTACGGCAAAACCTTCCACGTCCTAAAACTCAAGAACCATAAAACTGAAAATCAAAATACATTAACACGGGGGGGGGGGGGGGGGCAATGCTCTGACTGCAAAAAAAAAAACATGCATTTCTAACATTTATAAATGACTTTTTTGGGGGGGGGAGATTTGGTGTTTCAAGTAGGAAATGTACAGAAGCCCTGAAATGTTCACATCACCCACTAGATGGTGACAAAAGCTGCTCAAGTGTGTCTGTCATAAGGTCTCGACTGTTTATTGATTTCAGAAATTAAGTTTTGGTGAAAAGATGGACTGAGAGGCAAAAATCAAGCTACAGTTGTGTCCCTGAACTTATGGACAATTTACTTTTACTTATGGCTGCCACATATGATCAGCAGAGCCAACGCACTACAAGGCGGACAGTAACAGTGGAGCTTGATAAATATGCTTAGTATTATTATCATCATCATCATCAACACATCCAGGTGGTTTGTGGGTAGAGAGAAAAAAACAAACTACCAAGCACCATCTACCCACGATGTGAACACGAATACTTCACTCCAAAGCACTGTTGAGATACGACAGTGAGAAGTCCATCCAGAGCAATACTGACCCCAACCTGACACCCAAGCCCGCAAACTTGTCCAAGGTCGTAGCAAGGTACTATATAATTTAGTCAGGAGTTTGATCACAAACATTATGTAACATGAAGTTTCAGAGTCAGCCCCCTGGTGGCCAAAACTAGAATCACCAGACTTCACACATTCACAGTGCAGGAGGTGGAACCGCATTCATCTTTATCAAGAGGTTATTTTATTGTCAAACATAGGACCTTGTGATTGGTCTTGCATTGACCTCTAACTCACTAATTATGGTCCATTTGCTGGAACTCTGCTCTTCGCCATCTGGATATCTTAAAAGCGGTTGGTATTTGGGACCACTGGACTCCGTATGTATACGGTTGTTGTTATTTATCACTGTATAAATAAATGATATCACACAGAAGTTGAACTAACTGTTGTTCGTCTGTCTTTCTGTGTGTTTTTCAGCAGATTATCTCAAAAAACCATTTCAATGAAATCAGGTGGAAAGCTTGACTTTTGACTAAGACATAGATTAAATCAAAGGATCAAGATGCTCACAAAGACATATCCGGCCATGATTTAAATTTTAGGCCACATCTCTGTTCTACTTTCTTGGTTACTGTTTTCTCCTGTGTTTTTTTTTATTTATTTATTATTTTTCTCTGAATGTTTGCCCTAGTATTGTGTTTACTGGTCTGTGGTGCCTTTATTCTGATATGTCTGTTCCTTGTTTGCTTCCATTAGCTTTATTTCCTGTTCAAGGGCACTTGAGCTTCCTGTTTGATGTACCCGCTGATTTCCGCCTTCATTGCGTCAGTCTTCGTAGCCAACCAGTGCTCTGCCCTCACTCCAGTGCCAGACGTACTCGGATGCCTGCTTTCTCCCGTTGTCTCTCTGAGTTTGACCACCTGTTGCTGACCCATACCACTGCAAGCCTAGCCTGCCAATTACCAAACTGTCTACCTGGTATGTTTGACACCTCTGTACCAACCCTCTGCCTGTTCATTTGCTTTATACAACTGCTGCTACCCTCAAGGACACTGTTACCTTTCAGACTGTCTTACTGCACACCAAATGTTCACACGTGCCCACAACTACTGCACCAGCATGGTTCCACATGGTCCCTGACCCTTGAAGGGAGGACTGTTCCTGCCAGTTTTTACTGTCAAACGTCCATCAGCTGCCAGTAAAGACTTGTTAAACTTCTCATCAGTGTGGTTCCCCAGGTGTACTGGAACCGTTACAGTTTACCTTTGATTATTAGTCAAAGGAAAGTGACTTAAAAAGATGTAAGATAACATAACAATGTAACTAATTTAAATCAAATCAATTTTATTTATATAGCGCCAAATCACAACAAACAGTTGCCCCAAGGCGCCTTATACTGTAAGGCAAAGGCCACACAATAATCATGTAAAACCCCAACGGTCAAAACGACTCCCTGTGAGCAAGCACTTGGCTACAGTGGGAAGGAAAAACTCCCTTTTAACAGGAAGAAACCTCCAGCAGAACCAGGCTCAGGGAGGGGCAGTCTTCTGCTGGGACTGGTTGGGGCTGAGGGAGAGAACCAGGAAAAAGACATGCTGTGGAGGGGAGCAGAGATCAATCACTAATGATTAAATGCAGAGTGGTGCATACAGAGCAAAAAGAGAAAGAAACAGTGCATCATGGGAACCCCCCAGCAGTCTAAGTCTATAGCAGCATAACTAAGGGATGGTTCAGGGTCACCTGATCCAGCCCTAACTATAAGCTTTAGCAAAAAGGAAAGTTTTAAGCCTAATCTTAAAAGTAGAGAGGGTGTCTGTCTCCCTGATCTGAATTGGGAGCTGGTTCCACAGGAGAGGAGCCTGAAAGCTGAAGGCTCTGCCTCCCATTCTACTCTTACAAACCCTAGGAACTACAAGTAAGCCTGCAGTCTGAGAGCGAAGCGCTCTATTGGGGTGATATGGTACTATGAGGTCCCTAAGATAAGATGGGACCTGATTATTCAAAACCTTATAAGTAAGAAGAAGAATTTTAAATTCTATTCTGGAATTAACAGGAAGCCAATGAAGAGAGGCCAATATGGGTGAGATATGCTCTCTCCTTCTAGTCCCCGTCAGTACTCTAGCTGCAGCATTTTGAATTAACTGAAGGCTTTTCAGGGAACTTTTAGGACAACCTGATAATAATGAATTACAATAGTCCAGCCTAGAGGAAATAAATGCATGAATTAGTTTTTCAGCATCACTCTGAGACAAGACCTTTCTAATTTTAGCAAAAAAGCAGTCCTACATATTTGTTTAATATGCGCATTGAAGGACATATCCTGATCAAAAATGACTCCAAGATTTCTCACAGTATTACTGGAGGTGAGGGTAATGCCATCCAGAGTAAGGATCTGGTTAGACATCATGTTTCTAAGATTTGTGGGACCAAGTACAATAACTTCAGTTTTATCTGAATTTAAAAGCAGGAAATTAGAGGTCATCCATGTCTTTATGTCTGAAAGACAATCCTGCAGTTTATCTAATTGGTGTGTGTCCTCTGGCTTCATGGATAGATAAAGCTGGGTATCATCTGCGTAACAATGAAAATTTAAGCAATGCCATCTAATAATACTGCCTAAGGGAAGCATGTATAAAGTGAATAAAATTGGTCCTAGCACAGAACCTTGTGGAACTCCATAATTAACCTTAGTCTGTGAAGAAGATTCCCCATTTACATGAACAAACTGTAATCTATTAGATAAATATGATTCAAACCACCGCAGCGCAGTGCCTTTAATACCTATGGCATGCTCTAATCTCTGTAATAAAATTTTATGGTCAACAGTATCAAAAGCAGCACTGAGGTCTAACAGAACAAGCACAGAGATGAGTCCACTGTTTGAGGCCATAAGAAGATCATTTGTAACCTTCACTAATGCTGTTTCTGTACTATGATGAATTCTAAAACCTGACTGAAACTCTTCAAATAGACCATTCCTCTGCAGATGATCAGTTAGCTGTTTTACAACTACCCTTTCAAGAATTTTTGAGAGAAAAGGAAGGTTGGAGATTGGCCTATAATTAGCTAAGATAGCTAATTATATTTAGTGAAGTATAGACTAAACTAAAAGATTTAAATTAACAGTATGGATCAGGATCTAAGTTCTGAAAAACAGATCAAAGAACATAGGTATGATCAGTCACTAGATCCCGATTCCCTTTAATCCTGTTATCAGGATCAAACAAAGGTAATGAAACCATAACCTGATCGGTGAGGTTCAAAGATCAGTGATAAAGATACAAAACAAAAGAGTGATCGGGATCAAAGGTCAGCGATTTCAGATGAGTGATAAGGATCAACGATCAGGATCACAGATTTTCACCAAAGAGGAGTAATCAGGAACAAAGATCAAGACCACAGGTAGGCAATCAGGATCAAAGCCAAGTATCAGTGTTCAGCAATCAGGATTAAAGACATAAGTGATCGTGATCAAAGTTCAGTGATCAGCACCACAGATCAACACTCAAAGGCAAGAATCACAGCTCATTAATCAGTATTTAAGAATGACAGAAGACATCAAAGGAATCATTGAATGAAAAAAATGGGTTAGATGAAAATGTCAGCAAAAACAGGAGACGGCTGGATGTTAGCGGAATTAAAAAGACAAACCTGGACTCTGTCATACAGCCGGTACTTCTCCACCACACTGTTCTGCAGCCGGACAAACTCCTCGCTGACCTCCAGTCCGAGCAGCTGAGAGGCCGAGCTGTACACGTAACCCTAACACACACACACACACACACACACACACACACACACACACACACACACACACACACACACACACACACACACACACACACACCAAAGAAGAAGAACAATCCTGCTCTGTGTGCCCACTGCAGGGAGTCTTAAAGCTACAATCTGTAGGATTCAGGCCCATTTATGAGCATTAATAGAGCCTTCATTAGTGCAACAACCAATCAACAGGTTTTCATGAGTTTAGAACTGAGACTTCATATCCATTTGGGAGCACGACCCCTCAGGGACGCCACCATGTGGATACAGTAGGCCAAAAGGGACATATTTACTCCACCTTTCGTATTTTGCACTGAGACCAGAGCACCTAAGAAAAAAGAGGAGGCCTGAGTGGCTGCTCCTCCAAACGCCGTCTCCTGGTTACTTGTGCAAAAAAAAAACATTTAAAATCTCTGATTTCTCTTTAGTGGAGGATCACATGTTACTTATCAGAAGAGTGGGCCTGGCAACATGAATCCTCCTGATGAAAGAAGTGAAAATGTGACAGATGACAATATAAAGCAATCTGCAACTTCACCACTAGACGTCACTAAACCCTACACAAGGTAGCTTTAATGTTGGACTGCTATGCAAAAGAATGTGAACAAGATTAACCAGAACAAGTCTAGGCTCGAGTCTCCCATGTGCCTTCTAGCAAACAGCTGATGAAATTTCACATCTTTAAAGACAAGTAAGCTGCCTACAAGGGCAATGACATAACTGTAAAGTCATATTTTTGCCAAAACTTCTCTAATGGATAAACATTTAAGACTTTGCTGCACATTTCAGCAGCTTTTACCTCCATCTGGTGGGAACATTTCCTACTTTAAAACCATATTTCAATTTAAAAAAATAAATACAAATGTCAGAAATGCACGATTTTTGGCAGGCAGACCTTTGAGTTCCCAGTATTAATGTATAACAATTAAAATTTTCTTGATTTTTAGGATCCAGAAGGTTTTGCCGTATGGACAGATTGATCTTAACAAGCACAACTTGCAGTCGTGAAAAATCCTCCTCCGTTCCACTCCACGATGAAGGTGTAGGACCTGTGACAGCCCAGTCAGAAGTTGTACAGTTTCTCCAGTCAAACACAGAACCCATAAGTCCAGAGGTGTTGGGGTGTCCTCGTAGAGGCTCCCCTCAATAGTTTCCTCCTTCACTCAGTTTCTGTGAACTGCCTGGTCCAGACAGTTGACATTTCTTTAATGACTGATGCAAAACCCCAAATCAGAAAAAGTTGGGATGATTATGATGATTCTTACATTGACTAACTTCTATTTCACTGCAGACAGCACGAAGCAGAGAGGTGAACTTCACTTGTTCATACTCATCCATTCCTGCATTTCAGGCCTGCAACACATTCCACAAAAGGATGTCAGGACATGGACAATTTATTTTAAATACTAGGATTAAAATCATCACTTTTACAGCCAGTTTTCTCCAGACAGCTCCAGGGAGGAACACAAACATTTCCAAGTCACTGAATATGTCTGCAGCTTCATTTACACCAATCATTGAGGAACACAAACTGTGTGGGACTCGACCTTAAATCTGTCTGGAGGAGGCAGGTCTCAGACCCTGAGTGGTCATGCAAGAAGGAGAACAGTGAGGGAAGCCATCAAGACACACACCAAAACTCTGAAGGAGTCAGAAGCTTCTGTGGTTGGAGACACTGTGGCTAATGTAACGTACGTCCGCAGTTCTACAGCTTCACGATGAAGTGGAATAGAGGAAGATTTTCAGGAAAAGAACATGTGAAATTCCAGCTGCAGTTTGCCAGAAGGCACTTGGGAAAGCCTAGCCTAGATCTGAGCTGTTTTCCAATCCTTCTCTAGTCCGACTGAAGAATGAAGCTGTGAATGCTGATGTGACAGGTTCCCCACAGCAGCCCATCATTTTGTGTTTGGAGTTTTTTTTCTTTCTAAGTGGTTCCCTTGATCGTGTGTGGACAAAATGCACTCTTCCTGTGTGAGCTCTGCATCCTAACCCCGTACAGCACAGCTCCCAGTCTGGAGCCGACATCAAGCAGCCTTCGTCCAGTCAGGTCTGGAAGAACATTCTGGAAGAGAAACTGAAGCTCAGAGATGGAAAATGAGTGAGAGATGAAGTCTGCAGGAGTAGAGAAGAAGAAAAAAAAGACAGTTACATTTCCTTATGTACAGCCACAATATACACACCCTAGCATTTTGACAAATAGCATCTTAATAACCAGGGGCGGCTCGTACAGATGGGCTAACAGAGCTAAGCCCCCCCCCCCCCCCATCTCTGTCAGCGTGCTGCATGCAAGAAGCTCAGCTGCACACCAGGAGCAACGTGGGGATTAAGGACCTTGTCCAAGGGGCAAAGGCCACATCTATGGGATACACCAGCAAAACTAAGCTGCTTTCAACATTAATGTGGTCCATCAAAGACGTTAGACACAATCCAGCCACTAGGGGCAGTGAAGAGCCAGTCAGGCACCCAAGGTCCAAGTCCAGATCCAGACACACGGCCCTGGTTTAGGGCAAAGAAAGGACCCTAATGTTTTTCAGGTCCTACACAGGTCCTGAGGGCCACTGGTGCTTATCATTGATTAATTAGATTAATTGATTTTGTTTTGTTTTTGGGTTTGTTCATGGTGCACTGCTGTTTGTTTTGAAGTTTTACTTCACTGATTCATTTATATTTGTTATCTTGGATATATGTATACTCCCCCCCACCTCTCTTTTTTTGGTTAAGGGGGAAGCATTTAAAAGCTTTTGCCTACACCCTTTCAGGTGCATGGGTACGTTGTTAAATAGTTTCCTTTATGAGTTTTCTTTGCAATTTTGAGTCTGTGTGCGCTGAATAAATTCATTCATTCATCACTGGACGAGAGTCTAAGACTCCCCCTGGATGGGACACCAGTCCATCCCAGGACAGGACAATTTTAGTTGCCTGCATTGTAACTTTTATCTCATTTTGTTACATTCTCATGTGTTTGTGTCCATTCTAGAGTTGGAATTCTAAAACCGCACCAGATCATTCATGTGTTGGAGATAAATCACATCTTTGTTTGGAGGAAAATCCTAAGAGCTGAAGTCGGGATGGTGACGAGGAGAAAAGATAAAAGACGGCCGACAAAATAGATCAAATAAGTCAAGACTAAATGTACAGAAAGAAGAAACTGGAGACAAAAATGTGGATGATTATGAGAAAAAGGAAAGTTTTCAGGGTGAAGAAAAGGAGGAAGTGCTGACTGAGCCACGCCCACCTAAAGGTGCTGTCCTGTAGGAGCCACAGTTCAGACAGTAGCTTCGACTCATCGCTCCCGCCTCACACAGAGAGTCCACCTGCTCGTCATCGTACAGGAAACCATCCACGTGCACCGTGGGCCGCGACCGCTGCTGCATCTGAGGAAGAGCATCACCTTCATCTCATCATCATCATCATCAACCTGTTACATTACCAGTCATCTCAGTGAAGCTCCTCCTGCAGCAGACAGTGTAAAACAGAAATTTTTGGTTTTTGAAACCACATTATTTGGCAACAGAGAATAATTACCTCCAACTCTGCTGTCTGTGTGAGTCTGCACTCACATGACACCAGGAGCAAATACTGACGAGCTTAACATTGTGAAGTGACACTTTTACAAAGTACAATTCAGTGATTTTGATCTTTGACCCCAAAATGAATAGGCTTCTAGGGTTCACTGTGTCTAACACACACACACACACACACACCAAGTTTGGTGGCAATCATTCGATTAGGAAAGAAGTTACTGCTCTCAAGATTTTTTAGAAATGTTGCACCAGTGACCTCAATGACATCTGGGTCAATATAGCTAACACACCATACACATACCATATTTGGTGATAATTGGGCCGTCCACACAAGATTTTTTTTTACCCCCAAAATATAACTAGGTAATGCATACAAGGTGCATGCAAAGAGTATCTGACATTATTTTATCTGATGGAAACAAGTGCAGCATGCGAGGTGTCATTTGGTGGCGAGGTGAAGAGAATCTTCTTGCACATGCATGATTTTTTTTTTCTAGTCTGCAGCACACATAACACATGTGCACCAAGCCAAGGGGTTCAGACATGTACTTGAGCCTCCGTTTAACACGACCGAATGAGTTGAGGCCATCAACAAGCCAAAATGATCACGTGATGGACAGAATATGGAAATATGGACTTTAGTCATGGATGACCATCATGTCACCAAACAAGAACTTGCAGAAGACGTGGAGATTAGCAAAGGTTCTTTTTTGACAGGATTTTGGCATGCGGACAGTATCAAAGAAATTCGTGTTGAAGCAGCTGATAGCGCAGCAGAAGCAACCGAGTCTGGAAGTCCCACAAGCGCTCATTCTGCTCCACAGATTCAGGCTTTCCTGACCAAACACTTCCACTTAGCTAACACCAGCGGGGCCAAAAGTTCATCCTGTACCGCTCGCCACGTCAGAAACTGCGGGCAGTCAGTGTACCAAAAGTTCAGAGAACAGGAAAATATACTTTCTGTTTCCACCGTACGAGCCTTTTTTAAGTGCATTTCGGCTGTTATTATTTTGAAAATAAGGCTGTGAGGTGATGCTGAACGCTGGCAGAACGTGACGTTCATGTTTGTCGTGGGCGGCCACTATGTTTGCGAGTGACACCTCTGCACCTGCCGGGTTAAACGACTGAAAGCGGGACTCCTGGTCCAGCATGAAGGTCCTGGGAACCAGATTCTCCTTCTATGTGGGTTTCTTGGTGGAAACCTGCAGCCTGTATGTGCTTCTGCAGCAGGTTTGGTTTGAGAGGACTATACCCAGGAGCTTGGACAAAGTTCAGGACAACCAGCATGAAGATGAGGACAACATGTCCTTCTGGAAGAAGGAGAGATTCTTTCTGTTCAACCTGGACCATCCTCATCACACAGCTGCAGCTCCATCCAGAGATGGGTGTGGTGTCTGTTTCTGAGACCCTCCTATCCTGTGCACCAGCAACATTTCCTGTATATTAGTTTTGTGAATTGTTCTGTAATTTGTGTCTGTATCATGGTCCAAGCACAGGGTCACCCCTTTGAGTCTGGTCTGCTTGAGGTTTCTTCCTCAGAGGGAGTTTTTTTTCTTACCGCTGTTGCTCTGGGAGTTAGTAAGGTTAGACCTTACTGTGTGAAACACCTTGAGGCAACTCTGTTGCGATCTGGCGCTATATAAATGAAATAAATTGAAAAATTGAAATTCAAACACAACACTCCTGTGATTCCTCAGACTCCCTAGTGTCTCACACACACTCCTGCCAGGGGTTTTGCCATTTACAGAAGCATTTCTGGAAATCCTCTTTGGAATAATGTCCAGCTGGGCCGTCATGTCTTCTCGGAACTCAAATCAGAGTCACTTTTAGTCTCTTTTCGAACAGCTCCTGGGCCCTCGTTTATCAAACTTTGCATAGAAAAAGGTTCTAAATTCTTATCAACAAAACTTAGTACAAGTGTAAGTACAACAAGAATGCTCTGAGCGCACAATATCCACAGCTGGCAAATGCAGCAGTTTGCTACATTCTGATAACATTTCAAGGTATGTGATAGTTGATTTCCAAATGCAGGTGCCCACTCATGAAACTGGCTGAGTCTAGATTTTTTAATCATGGGCCGTAACTCTGGTAAAAGGGGCCCAAGTTGAACAATATAATATTATGTATATTACCAAACAATAAATGGACTGCATTTATATATATATATATAGCGCTTTCCATCTGCATCAGACGCTCAAAGCGCTTTACAATAATGCCTCACATTCACTCCGATGTCAGGGTGACAAATACTCAAAAATACCTGTATCTGCAACAGTTAGTTGTATCATAAGCAGTCTTGCAATCGAAAAATGCTTGCAAAAACACAAAACATGTTGTGAAAGTGTAGGAACACGGACCCACAATAGGGGGCGCAAATGAACGGACAATGGAGTAAGTCAAATAACAAAGCTTTACTGTTGTGAAACTCGCACAACAAACACAACAGATAACAATTTCGGGAACAAGCCGAATTCCAATGGTGTCGTGTGGGCAGGCTCGAAGGTAGGAGACGTCTGTCCAAGTCGAACCGGAACCACTCGATTTCCACCGCCACCGAACCCCGGGAATACTGGAGCCGCCAAGTCCCGAACTCCCAGGTGACCACTGCCTCCGCTTGTCGGATCTGGTACTGCTGGCGAGGAACAAAAACAGTCAGAGGTGGGTGCGCTGCACCCAGCAACACGGACGGTGGTAACACCACCTCCCCCTCTCGTCAAGTAAACACTGAAGTGCAGGAGTGTGAGTACTTATCCAACACTGTCTCCTGCTGCTCTTCTCTCTCTCTGTATAAAGGCAAAAAGTATTCAAGGTTGATATAGTCGGCTGGATACGTTACCTCCTCGGTAGAAACGATATCTCGGCAATGAGGTGGAGATGCCGTCCTGCTGATATACCCCTCTGATGATTGCTGTCAGCTGTCTCAGGTGATGGGTGACAGCTGTCACCCTGGCTGCTCCTGTGAGGCGGCAGCGCCCTCTGGTGCCTGGAGCCCGCACTCCAGGCAGGGCGCCCTCTGGTGGTGGTGGGCCAGCAGTACCTCCTCTTCAGCGGCCCACACAACAGGACCCCCCCCCTCAACGGGCGCCTCCTGGCGCTCGACCGGGCTTGTCCGGGTGGCGGCGGTAGAAGTCGGCCAGGAGGGCCGGGTCCAGGATGAAGCTCCTCTTCACCCAGGAGCGTTCTTCGGGACCGTACCCCTCCCAGTCCACCAGATATTGAAAGCCCCGGCCCATCCGTCGGACATCCAAAAGCCGGCGCACAGTCCAAGCCAGCTCGCCATCGATGATCCGGGCAGGAGGTGGTGCCGGACCTGGTGTACATAGGGGCGAGGTGTGATGGGGCTTGATCTTCGACACGTGGAACACTGGATGGATCCGCAGTGAGGCCGGAAGCTGAAGCCTCGGCGGGATTGATGACCTTGAGGATCTTGAAAGGACCTATGTATCTATCTTACAATTTCGGGGAGGCCACTTGTAGTGGGATGTCCTTGGTGGACAACCACACTTCCTGCCCGGGACGATACGTAGGGGCCGGGGTTCGCCGACGGTCTGCATGGGCCTTTGTCCTCATCCGGGCCTTCAGCAAAGCAGAGCGGGCGGCACGCCACACCCGACGGCACTTCCGTAGGTGGGCCTGGACCGAGGGCACACCGACCTCTCCCTCAACCACCGGAAACAACGGGGGCTGATACCCCAAACACACCTCAAAGGGGGAGAGGCCGGTGGCTGACGACACTTGGCTGTTGTGGGCATACTCGATCCAGGCCAGATGGGTACTCCAGGCCGCCGGGTGCGCGGCTGTCACGCAGCGCAGGGTCTGCTCCATCTGTTGATTGGCCCGCTCTGCTTGCCCATTGGTTTGGGGGTGGTATCCGGACGAGAGACTGACCGTGGCCCCCAGTTCCCGGCAGAAGCTCCTCCAGACATGCGAGGAGAACTGGGGACCGCGATCGGAGACTATGTCTGATGGAATCCCATGCAGCCGGACGACGTGGTGGACCAGGAGGTCTGCCGTCTCCTGGGCTGTTGGGAGCTTCGGGAGGGCCACGAAGTGGGCCGCCTTGGAGAATCGGTCCACTATCGTGAGGATGACGGTGTTTCCCTGGGACGGCGGGAGGCCCGTGACAAAATCCAGGCCGATGTGGGACCAGGGGCGATGAGGCACGGGCAGCGGCTGTAGCAGTCCCGGAGCCTTGCGATGGTCGGCCTTGCCCCTGGCGCAGGTGGTACAGGCCTGGATATAATCCCGGACGTCGGCCTCCAGGGACGCCCACCAGAAGCGCTGCCGGACAACTGCCACGGTTCTTCGCACCCCTGGATGACAGGAGAGCTTAGAGCCGTGACAGAAGTCCAGGACTGCAGCCCTGGCTTCTGGTGGGACGTAAAGTCTGTTCTTCGGTCCAGTCCCGGGGTCCGGGCTTCGTGCCAGGGCCTCCCGGACGGTTCTCTCTACGTCCCAGGTGAGGGTGGCCACGATAGTGGACTCCGGGATGATGGGTTCCGGTGGATCCGACAACTCCGTTTTGACTTCGTCTTCGTGTACCCGGGACAAGGCATCCGATCTCTGGTTCTTGGTCCCGGGACGGTAGGTGATGCGGAAGTCAAAACGGCCGAAGAACAGTGACCAGCGGGCTTGCCTGGGATTCAGCCGCTTGGCGGTCCTGATATACTCCAGGTTCCGGTGGTCAGTGAAAACCGTGAATGGCACAGACGTTCCCTCCAACAGATGTCTCCACTCTTCAAGAGCCTCTTTCACCGCAAGGAGCTCTCAATTGCCGACGTCATAGTTCCGTTCGGCCGGGGTCAACCTGCGGGAAAAATAGGCACACGGATGAAGGACCTTATCGGTCTTCCCGCTCTGGGACAGCACGGCTCCTATCCCTGAGTCCAAGGCGTCCACTTCAACCACTAACTGGCGACTAGGATCGGGCTGCACCAGAACGGGTGCAGACGAGAAGCGCCGTTTCAACTCCTTGAACGCGGCATCGCAACGATCCGACCAGGTGAAGGGGACTTTTGGTGAGGTCAGGGCTGTCAGGGGGCTAACTACCTGACTGTAGCCCTTAATGAACCTCTTGTAGAAATTAGCAAAGCCGAGGAACTGTTGCAGCTTCCTACGGCTTGTGGGTTGGGGCCAGTCTCTCACCGCCGCAACCTTGGCCGGATCAGGAGCGACGGAGTTGGGGGAGATGATGAACCCCAGGAAGGACAAAGAGGTGCGGTGAAACTCACACTTCTCGCCCTTAACAAACAGCCGGTTCTCCAATAACCGCTGCAGGACCTGACGTACATGTCGAACATGGGTCTCAGGATCCGGAGAAAAGATGAGTATGTCGTCAAGATATACGAAGACGAATCGGTGCAGGAAGTCCCGCAAGACATCATTAACCAATGCTTGGAACGTCGCGGGAGCGTTTTGTGAGACCGAACGGCATGACCAGGTACTCAAAATGACCTAACGGGGTGTTAAATGCTGTCTTCCACTCGTCTCCCTTCCGGATCCGAACCAGGTGATACGCATTCCTAAGATCAAGCTTGGTGAATATCTTAGCTCCATGCAGGGGCGTGAACACCGAATCCAACAAGGGTAAGGGGTATCGGTTACGAACCGTGATTTCGTTCAGCCCCCTGTAATCGATGCATGGACGTAATCCGCCATCCTTTTTCCCCACAAAAAAGAAACCCGCACCCATCGGGGAGGTGGAATTCCGGATCAACCCGGCAGCCAAAGAGTCCCGGATGTAGGTCTCCATTGATTCGCGTTCAGGTCGTGAGAGGTTGTACAGCCTACTGGACGGGAACTCAACACCTGGAACCAAATCAATGGCACAATCATACGGGCGGTGCGGGGGAAGGGTGAGCGCCAGATCCTTGCTAAACACCTCCGCAAGGTCATGGTACTGCACCGGAACCGTCCCTAGATTGGGCGGGGCTCTGACCTCCTCCCTGGCCTGGGAACCGGGAGGAACCGAGGAACCTAAACATACCCGATGGCAGGTCTCGCTCCACTGAACCACTACCCCGGACGGCCAATCGATCCGGGGATTGTGTTTCAACATCCAAGGGAACCCTAAAATCACACGGGAGGTGGTCGGAGTCACAAAAAACTCGATCTCCTCCCGGTGATTCCCCGACACCACCAGAGTTACTGGTGGTGTCTTGTGAGTGATTGGAGGGAGTAGGGAGCCATCTAGCGCCCGTACCTGCACAGGCGAGGTAAGCGCCACCAGAGGGAACCCTATCTCCCTGGCCCATTTGCTGTCTAGCAAATTCCCTTCTGAGCCCGTGTCCACCAGTGCTGGGGCTTTCAGGGTTAAATCCTCATACAGGATGGTAACTGGGAGTCGTGTGGCGATGTGGGTGTGTCCCACGTGAATGTCTCGGCCCACCCCTAGCCCAGTTTCTAGGGGCGGGCGTTGGTGTTTAACCGCTCGGGGCAGTCTCTTAATTGATGCTCAATCGAGCCACAAACAAAACACGCCCCGTGGGCCAGCCTCCTTTGTGTAACCGGTGGCCTAAATGTTGCCCTACTCGTGTCCATAGCTTCGTCAGCAGGGGGGGCTGTAACCGCACGGAGCGCAGGGGCCGTGGAGCGTGGGGAGGGCGGAACGCGGTCGGAACCGGAAGGGAGAGGGACGACGCGTGCCCGGCCACGCCCTTCGTCTCGTTCCCGACGGCGCTCTTCTAACCGATTGTCTAATCGTATGACAAGATCGATGAGCCCATCTAAATCCCGCGGTTCGTCCTTAGCCACCAGGTGCTCCTTGAGGACCAACGACAGTCCCTTTACAAAGGCGGCGCGGAGGGCAGTGCTATTCCAGCCGGACCTCGCAGCCGCGATGCGGAAGTCGACTGCATAGGCAGCTGCGCTCCGGCGCCCCTGTCTCATTGACAGCAGCACGGCTGAAGCGGTCTCTCCTCTATTAGGGTGATCGAACACTGTTCTGAACTCCCTCACAAACCCATCATATGTCTGAAGGAGCCGTGAATTTTGCTCCCAGAGCGCTGTAGCCCAAGCGCGTGCCTCACCACGAAGCAGATTTATCACATAAGCTACTTTGCTAGCGTCGGTCGCGTACATGACGGGACGCTGTGCGAAGACGAGCGAACACTGCATAAGGAAATCTGCGCACGTCTCCACACAGCCTCCGTACGGCTCTGGGGGGCTTATGTATGCTTCAGGGGAAGGTGGGAGGGGTCGCTGAACGACCAGTGGAACGTCACTGTTACGCACAGGGTCGACGGGAGGGAGAGCCGCAGCGGCGCCCGGAGGGCGCGCTTCCACCTGCGTGGCGAGAGCCTCCACCCTGCGGTTCAGGAGGACGTTCTGCTCGGTCATCAAATCCAACCGAGTCGTGAAAGCGGTGAGGATCCGCTGCAACTCACCGATCACCCCTCCTGCGGACGCCTGTGCGCCCTGTTCTTCCATTGGCCGTTCAACAGCCGGTTGACGCCCCTCGGGATCCATGACGCTGGCTGAGATATCCTGTTGTGAAAGTGTAGGAACACGGACCCACAACAGGGGGCACAAATGAACGGACAATGGAGTAAGTCAAATAACAAAGCTTTACTGTTGTGAAACTCGCACAACAAACACAACAGATAACAATTTCGGGAACAAGCCGAATTCCAATGGTGTCGTGTGGGCAGGATCGAAGGTAGGAGACGTCTGTCCAAGTCGAACCGGAACCACTCGATTTCCACCGCCACCGAACCCCGGGAATACTGGAGCCGCCAAGTCCCGAACTCCCAGGTGACCACTGCCTCCGCTTGTCGGATCTGGTACTGCTGGCGAGGAACAAAAACAGTCAGAGGTGGGTGCGCTGCACCCAGCAACACGGACGGTGGTAACACCACCTCCCCCTCTCGTCAAGTAAACACTGCAGTGCAGGAGTGTGAGTACTTATCCAACACTGTCTCCTGCTGCTCTTCTCTCTCTCTGTATAAAGGCAAAAAGTATTCAAGGTTGATATAGTCGGCTGGATACGTTACCTCCTCGGTAGAAACGATATCTCGGCAATGAGGTGGAGATGCCGTCCTGCTGATATACCCCTCTGATGATTGCTGTCAGCTGTCTCAAGTGATGGGTGACAGCTGTCACCCTGGCTGCTCCTGTGAGGCGGCAGCGCCCTCTGGTGCCTGGAGCCCGCACTCCAGGCAGGGCGCCCTCTGGTGGTGGTGGGCCAGCAGTACCTCCTCTTCAGCGGCCCACTCAACAAAACAAACAACCTACAGCGCATGCAACAATCTTGTTCGATAATGTACCTACAGCAAATTCAGATAACACACGCAAACACAAACTCCGTATGTTTCACAATACAACTCACAACACTTTGTTTCTGTGTAGGCTCTCAGTTGTCCAGGTGGTTTCCATAGTAGAGAAGCTTGAATCTTCGACTGGACTGGGAGGCTTGACGCGAGGACGTTTCGCTTCAAATCACAGAAGCTTCCTCAGCTAAAATTCTTGCTCTGGTAGTCTGACTTCTGTCTTGACTCTTGTAGAGAAGAAGACAGAAGTCAAGACAGAAGTCAGACCACCAGAGCAAGAATTTTAGCTGAGGAAGCTTCTGTGATTTGAAGCGAAACGTCCTCGCGTCAAGCCTCCCAGTCCAGTCGAAGATTCAAGCTTCTCTACTAACCAAACTCACAACACTGACTTATACTCTTCAGTGGACTGCAAATAAAACATGAAATAGCAGCAGCACTGATTCTGATTCACAATGAACTGATTAATACATAAAGGAGTGGAGCATGGGTGCCTCAGTGTACGACGAAAGAAGTAGGAACACGCCCCCATCTTCGAGTCTGAACCATGTAAGATAACAGTTAACCTGTCAGGATCTCCCCTGGACTCTGGTCTGAACTCTGTGTTTAACTCATGTTATGTGTTCTGATCCCCACCAGATGGCGTCCTAAGTTTTTATTCTCACCTGGATCATATGAGTAACTGATTGAGGTACTACAACCCCTGGCAAAAATTATGGAATCACCGGCCTCGGAGGATGTTCATTCAGTTGTTTAATTTAGTAGAAAAAAAGCAGATCACAGACGTGACACAAAACTAAAGTCATTTCAAATGGCAACTTTCTGGCTTTAAGAAACACTAAAAGAAATCAGGAAAAAAAAATTGTGGCAGTCAGTAACGGTTACTTTTTTAGACCAAGCAGAGGAAAAAAATATGGACTCACTCAATTCTGAGGAAAAAAATTATGGAATCATGAAAAACAAAAGAACGCTCCAACACATCACTAGTATTTTGTTGCACCACCTCTGGCTTTTCTAACAGCTTGCAGTCTCTGAGGCATGGACTTAATTAGTAAGAAACAGTACTCTTCATCAATCTGGCTCCAACTTTCTCTGATTGCTGTTGCCAGATCAGCTTTGCAGGTTGGAGCCTTGTCATGGACCATTTTCTTCAACTTCCACCAAAGATTTTCAATTGGATTAAGATCCGGACTATTTGCAGGCCATGACATTGACCCTATGTGTCTTTTCTTTTTGCAAGGAATGTTTTCACAGTTTTTGCTCTATGGCAAGATGCATTATCATCTTGAAAAATGATTTCATCATCCCCAAACATCCTTTCAATTGATGGGATAAGAAAAGTGTCCAAAATATCAACGTAAACTTGTGCATTTATTGATGATGTAATAACAGCCATCTCCCCAGTGCCTTTACCTGACATGCAGCCCCATATTTTTGAGACATATTGCTTTAAGTTTTCTGTCTTGACGCTCTGATGTCTTCCTTGGTCTACCAGTATGTTTGCCTTTAACAACCTTCCCATGTTGTTTGTATTTGGTCCAGAGTTTAGACACAGCTGACTGTGAACAACCAACATCTTTTGCAACATTGCGTGATGATTTACCCTCTTTTAAGAGTTTGATAATCCTCTCCTTTGTTTCGACTGACATCTCTCGTGTTGGAGCCATGATTCATGTCAGTCCACTTGGTGCAACAGCTCTCCAAGGTGTGATCACTCCTTTTTAGATGCAGACTAACAAGCAGATCTGATCTGATGCAGGTGTTAGTTTTGGGGATGAAAATTTACAGGGTGATTCCATAATTTATTCCTCAGAATTGAGTGAGTCCATATTTTTTTCCCTCTGCTTGGTCTAAAAAAGTAACCGTTACTGACTGCCACAATTATTTTACCTGATTTTCTATGATCCAGACAGATACCTGGAGGACCAAACCTGATTGCTGCCTTGTGACCTTGACCGCGTCTTCCAGCTGTGTGGTCAAGATGTCAAAGCTTTCCGCAGCTTAAGCTCAGGTAATGTTGGCTTCCCCCTCTAATTCCTGCATTAGAGCGAACTGTCATTTCCTGATGTTCCAGATGATTTCAGTACGGCTCCCAAGTGGACCTGGACCCAGGCACTAACTACCTGCACCACAACGTCACTTTGGGAACTCCTCGGCTCCCAGCGTGGAGCGCGTCTCGACAAATGCCAGTTAAGTTCTCCTTCGTCTCAGTGAGATCCCGTTCTCACATGTTCCTGTTTGTGACTGTACTATGATAAAGAACTATTCCAAGAACTCTGTTTAAGAACTGCATGAACTCTGATATCAAACAATTGAAGAGCCCAGTTGTATCAAGTCCTGCTTAATTGGCGCTGCACTTCAATGCACAGCACTTGACCTCTGACCTTTGGATACAGCTTATGAGCTGTGAACAATTGCTTAACACTGAACTGTTTTTCTTAAGAAACTCTGAAACAACCTGTGTTAACCCTTTTATGAACTGTGACTGTTTGAGGCTCCAGCATTGCAAGTGCATTTCACTAACCCTGTGTCTTCTTCCTTAGTTCCTGCTTGCAGAGGCGAGCATCCCACCTGTTCCAGACTTTCTTGACACTCCTTCAAGACTGGCTTGGGATACTGCAGCTCCTTCATTTCACCACTAGGGTGCAGGCCACTCTCCATACTGCAGGCACCCAGTGCAGCATTTTATTTATTGTAAATAAATATATCCTCCTTTTGTATCCTCTCTGTGTCCAGCTCCCTGCATTTGGGTCCATAGTCTGAACCATAACATAACCTGGCTTCAGGTGTTTATTAAATCATATTTTTGGGGACCGTGCAGTGTTTCTCCTAACGATTTGCTTTGGTGTGGACATTAAAAGTTATGAGCCACTTATTTTCTCAGAAATCAGGAATTAACAGATCATGCTACTAAAAGTGTTAACACTGTTAACATACAACATTAAATACGACGAGTTTCACTCATTGTGAATATTGCAGCAAGTATGTGTTAAATAATCTTTTAGGATATTTCATCATAGAACATCCATAGTATTCCAGGTATTTGTAATTAAATCCTCTGAACAAAACAGACACAACCTCCATAATAGCTAGTGGCCACACTGAGTGGACACTGAGTTACGAAAGCTATGAGAGGTGGAACACTGCTCAGCTGCTGTCACTCAAAGTGACTATTCCCCAAATTATATATAACTTCAAGGGACAAAAAGTCTTAAACTAAGAGATTAGAAAAAAACCTTACACCCCCCCAATGAAGACCAACATCGTTTTTGTTCCAGGCTGCATGTTTCTGCTCTAAATTTGGACATTAACATGAAGCTGAATGGGAACCAGCTCGCATTTGGAGCCACCCTCAAGCAGCCACTTAAGGACCTGCAACAACTTCCAGTAGGGCTTCATAGGGCTTCAAGGGCTTGTACCAAGTTTCACATAATTCCTCCTAAAGACGAGAGGAGCTTATTAAAGGATTATCTTATTTCAGAACACTTAACATCCTTTTTGGGACTGACAGACAAACAGAAATCACCACAACGTAATCCCCTTTGGGCCTTTGGCCAACGGGGAATTAAAAAGTAATTTGTATTTATCAAACAGGTGTATTCCAGTCCGACACATATCAGTAAGTGTGAGCTGTTGACAAGTCGAAAGTAACCCAAACAACCAAACCCAAACATTCTGAACAACCATTCATGGTATCTCTTGGTGCGTCTAAATTTATACATCACAATCACTTATGGACATGAAGAAGCTTTAACAAGCTCACCACAAGAATCAGCATGAAACTTCCCAATGAACAGAATAAGTAGACAATTATTGTTACCTTTGTCCCAGAATCATTTACACTTCTGTGACGTCACCACGCAGCTGTCTTTATAAAGATAAAAATCTCTTCTACTAAAACTTGAGCAAAAGAAATAATGTGGGACAGTTTTTAATATAAAATTGCCAGAGGAAAACTATTTAATTCCTGCCTTGTAGCAGCAGGTGGAGACTGAGGTGCTGTTTAATTATTTAATTATTACATCTGTAACTAGATGTAATAACTGATTATGATTCAAAGAAATAAAGAACGTACTATATATTGATGAGACTGTGATGGTAGTGTGGCAAAGCCGATGAGTTCTCTTAATCACATGACAAGTAGAAATAATGAACATGATAAGTCGGACTTCTGACACCACCCTGGGAATTTCTCACCAATCAAATTAACTCCAATGTTTGGCACACAGGTTCATTGCAAACGAGGCAGAGTAGGAGGTTCACTTACAAAACAACTTACTGAAACTGGTTTATTATATTAAAAAAAACACACACACACAAAAAAACAACAATTATAAAACCACAAATGTCCATGTGAAGTGTTCAGATGCAAAACCCAGTAAGTCCTTTTTTTTCAAATGGAGAAAAATGCAGTTGAAAATGGAGATTTAAAGGAAACCCTATGCGGAAATGCACAGATTTTCATCAATAACATGAAAACAGTTGGTTCAAATTTTGCACACTGATGGTCCCCCTGACAGCCAAGTAGATGTTGGCGTCAACTAAAAATTTATGGTTTTGGAGATACTGGGTTTTGCATCTGAACTCTTCATGTATTCAGCATAAATCAACATTCCCCATCTGCAGGTGTCCACTCTGAACACCAGAGGGCACCATCACACCACCAACTCCAGCAGGCAAGTGAACCTAATCTCCAGGCTGACTACACATCCAGGCAGGTAGCAGCAGACATCAGAGCAGAGCAACAGACTCGACTCTGGGCAAAACAGCAGTGGCACCTGCAGAGCTCACTCCTTTCCATCATGAACATGTAACACTCCGTCGGTCCCAGCCAATACTGGACAAGCCGAGGAGTCAACACCACAACCTCCACAAGCGAGAGAAGAGCACTCTCCGCCCCCTTTTATGAGAACACACCTCCACACTGACTGACTGAAATCCAACCACCAGCTGAAGATAATTAAGCTCATTCATACTGCTACAGTAGCAATGCTTTCAGGTTGCAGTTTCCAAGTTCTACCACTAGATGCTGTGCGTAGGACGGTCAGAGCTTTGTGTATATTTACACACACTCCTCAGTACTAGTTAGTAGAAATGTCTGTACACATGGCTTACACACAAATCTGTGTGTATGAACGGTTAATTAATGAGGGCCCAGAAGCCTATAACACTCTCAGAACTGTCTGGGTGTCTTGGTGGCTTCCCTCACTTGTCAGTTTTTTTGAGAATTGCTTACCGAAGTCCACAAGACGTGTCTGTTAGTGTGTGCAGTCTTGCTGTTGCAGTACCTTGAGGTTCGCAGTGGTCTCGGTGGGTAACGTGGCCTCCAGAGGGAGGAGAGCTCTCAGGTGGTCGGCGATGCTCTGCAGCATCACCCTGCTGTTGTCCTCCAGCAGGTCCTCCAGCTCATCTGTAACACACATTAAATCAACATCATGAAGCTGTGAGTCACATTCTGCGTCGAGCTAACGGTGAATAAAGACAGTGAATATTTCTGTTTTAAACACAATAAATAATAATCAGTGACTTTGCAGTTTTAACTACCAGAGTTTCTGATCCAGTCCATCAGTTTGTGGAGCTCACACGGAGCCACTCTCCTCAGTAACTGCTTCAGCTCTGATTTAGCTTCATTAAACTCCATTACAAATTTAAAAATTAAAAACAAAAAACAGCAACAAAACGTGGCGTTCGTTTCCGCTCGGACTCCAGCAGCGCGTTCGGATTTTAAGGTGGAGCCACGAACGGAGACGAACCTCACAACTACCGCTTTATTTGAGAATAATTTTAATAGTTATATCGATTTATTTTTTGGAATTGTATGTGAGTGGGGTGGGGGAGGAGTCATTTATTAGATAAATCGATCTTTTTTTCTCCCATCACGTTCAAACGACCTTTATAAAATTAAGCTGTTCCGTGTTGCCAGAGTGGCAACGTTTCCGTCTGTTTAGGCTAATTTTCCATGACAGTCAGTGAATCAGTCAATGAATGAGTCAGAAAACAAATCAGTGTGTGAGTCAGTGAATAATTGTGAATAATGTTGTGAAAGAAAGTTGAGCTATATATGGAACTATTATGTTGTTTCCCTTCTCTACAAAAAACTAAATAATTTCAAAATGTAAATGCATAGAAAATACCATTTTTATCCTTGTCATAGGATCACACAGTGCATTCATTATTTTCATCAATTTATTACATTTTATATAGTGCCAAATCACAACAAAGTTACCCCAAGGCACTTCACACAAGTCAGGTCTAACCTTACTAACCCCCAGAGCAAGAACACAGGCAACAGTGGTGAAGAAAAACTCCCTCTGAGGAAGAAACCTCAAGCAGACCAGGCCCAGAGGGGTAACCCACTGCTTAGGCCATACTAACTGTTACAAGGTTTTTACAAAGCTTTACAAAGGTGAAGAAACAGAAAACAGGAAATCAAAAAAAAAAAACGAAACTTGTCATGATAACAAAAGAACATGTATTTGAGGAGAAGACCACACAGGTGGTTATGCCACAGGCAGGGGTCATCTAGCAGTCCTCATGCCATCAGTGATCCTGTTCCCGCAGCAGTGTCCATTCCAAATGCAGACTGCAGTGTGCAGCACCAGCTTCAGGCATGGCATGCCACGGACAGTCTGGCACCCTGTTTTCATTAGCCATCCCACTATCCGTGCCTCGGACAGAGAGAAAAAGAACAGGATCAGTCAGCTGTAAAACTTACACCTAAGGTATAATTCATCAGCAGTAAATTGACAGGAAGGCAGAGAAAATACTAAAGTGATCACTGGCCGCTAGCCCTAAACTTCACTAACAGACCCAGAATTTAGATAAAGTTTGAGTCTGACACCTGTTCCATAATAAAATGAATTTAAAAGGATAGAAAGCATAGGCCAGTATGCCAGCCATATGAAAGGGAAAATAAGTGCATTTTTTTAGATAGCTTAATAGAAAAACCTTAAAATTTGATCTCACAGGGACATGAAACCAGTAAAGAGACACCAAAATGGGTGTAATGTGGTCAAACTTTCTGCTTCCTGTCAAAAGTCTGGCTGCAGCATTTCGAACCAATTGGAGAGCCCTAATGCTGGACTGTGGGAGAACAGAAAACAGATATTTTTAACTTGTTTCTTTATTTATTATATTGACTGATGTGATATTCGTAAAAGATTTAGTAAAAGCCTCATTGCAATGAATAGATACACTACTATATAAAAGCATACGTACAATTTATTGTTTAAAGAAGCCAGCATAGGTTTTGTGACAGAGATTTTGTGGATCCACTCACTGAATGACTGACTCCACGAATCCTGTATGTGTCCTGTTAATTATGTGGAAAACTGGAAAGTCTGTTCAGAAGTCCAACTGAATGTAAATCATTTTAATATGAAACATTAAAAAACACATAGTCTGAAAAATAAAATACAGGTTATGACAACACAAGTGCAGTGGAATTCAGTTATATATTTTAAATGTTTTTGGTATCCTATTAAAGTAATTAGTTACGTGGAATCCTGTACTCCACTAGTCTGTTTGAAGAGCAGTGCAGACCACAAGGAAAAATACCACGTAATATAATTTTGATTGTATTTTTGCTTCAAAGTCCCTTTAATACTCGCAAATATCAGACTTATTCCAGTGCTGAAGGCCCTTCCATACAAAATGCAGACGCTTTTGTCTGTCTGATCTGGCAACACAGAGAAGATCCCCGGAAGAACCCTTGTTGTGTTTCCGATGTCGTACTCGAATTTGATGACGTTCGTCTCTGAGACTTTGTAGCTTCCAGCCAGCTGTTTATTAAAATTCACACTTTGTCGGTAAGGACAACTCGTTAAACATGAACCTTCTGTTTAATCTAATGACTTAACAAGTCTTCTGTGATTCTTTGCCTTCTGAAACCCTCATAAACGAGTTTAAACCACCTGACGTCGCTTTTGTTGTACACTGGGCTAAGCTAGTTAGCGGCTAAAGGCTAATAACGTTAGCAGGCTCCAAAGCACCCACGTAACTTTCTCGTGGCTTTGACCACAACTTTATCTCTTCCGATGTGCAAGCCTGTGACACAGTAGGTTCATCGATAAATGTATTTCCAGTGTTTCAAAGACTGAAAAGGGTTTTTTTTTTTGGGGGGGGGGGGGGGGGGGGTTGACTGGCTAAATGTTTTAATAATGTCTTTCCAAACTGATCATTTCCCACCAATTATAGTTCCTGTGAAATGTTTATAAAATATTTGGGAACTTTGTTTTATAGTATTTTAAATGGTAACCAAATAGATCCACATTCTTGATTCAAGTACTTTCATATCACGGTCATCAAACAACATGACATAAAAATGCTGTAAATCAAAGGGATTAATAAAGTAAATTTCCGGAGAAAACCAAACTCCAGTGTGCCCACTGTGTTCAAATCTACATTCAAGAACTTTGTCATTGCTGTAGGTACAACAAGATTGCAAAAGCTGCCATCCTTGATCAATTGTGTCTTTTTAAACAATAAAGAATAAACATCATAAAATTGGAACATATCAAAGCAAAACATGTGGGTGAGATTAGCTGGTCCTAAGTGGCATTTGTCACAATCTGGACTGGTGTCGGGATAAAGAGTTTAATTTTAGACCAGTGTAAACCACACTGTGGTGTAAGACCCGTGTCGTGTCAGGCACATATACATGACCTGTAGATCTGCCCTGACACTGACCCCAAGATCACAGACCCAAGCTCCATATCAGGCAGAGCATTGAGTATCAGAGGCTGGGTATTGGCACATAATTATAATGTTGTATAGCTCTGAGATGGTACCTTTTTAAGATGTGGATTAATATTATAATAGAATAGAACAGAGCCTTTATTGCCATTGCATATACATACATTGTAATGTGTCCTCTGCATTTCCATCCATCCATCCATTTTCTTCCGCTTTATCCGGAGTCGGGTCGCGGGGGCAGCAGCTCAAGCAAAGCCGCCCAAACCTCCCGATCCACACACACCTCCCCCAGCTCCTCTGGGGGAACCCCAAGGCGTTCCCAAGCCAGCCGAGAGATGTAGTCCCTCCAGCGTGTCCTGGGTCTTCCCCGGGGCCTCCTCCCAGTAGGACGTGCCCAGAACACCTCTCCAGCGAGGACCATCCTAATTACAGTTAGACACAATCCAACCACTAGGGGCAGTGGGTAGCCAGAGTCCAGCACCCAGGGAAAACTACCAATCAGAACCTCTGTTGTCATTATACAAAAAGTGTAATACAATTACATGCTGGCATGCATGGAGTGGGGGGGACAGCTAGGAAGTAACTGGAAACAAAGCTTCAGATCTGTAAGTATCTGAAAAATTGGACCACCTCTGTAAATTAATTGCACATGTTAACTGGTCAAAAGAGGCAAATGTTCCATCAAAGCAGAGACACCTGTGTCCATCAAACTATAACTCCTCCCTCTGAATGTCAGACACCCTGTTTCCACAGACTGGACTCATTTTTCATTTCCACATCCTGTTTATATTGTAGATTTGTTGTTTATATTGTACATTTGTACTGTTGTGTATTTAAAATTGTATTTTCTTTCCTATTTGCTATTTTGCTCTGAACACAATAAAGTATTCTGATTCTGATTAATGGTGTTTCCAGGTTGCAAAGGCGGTTTCGTTAACGGAGGGAACAGACGGTTGGAGTATATGGGTGATGAAAAAAGTGTTAGTTAAGTCAAAATGACAACTGAATTGGGTCCATATTTTCAGGCAGTTTTTAACAATGATGTTACTGGAGTAGGTTAAAGGTGGACATGCCAGGGAAGGCACAGGAGGGACACTAGGGAGGAGGATTAACATGAAGTTCTATCAATCTGCAGCTATGGAGTAGGTTGACTCTTTGGGTAACATCGGTGCAATAAGCAACAAATATTTGCAACCCATTAATAAAAGAAAAAGTCAGGCAATGCAAGACCGCCCATGTTTTTAGGGTTTTGTGAAATGTTCTTAGGAATTCTCTGGTATTTCTTGTTCAGTTCCACAGTTCTAACTAGTGCTGATCCAAGAACTCAGTGGCTCCTCGAGTCTTGTGTAACCAAGCCTTTCCTACCCCTCCTCACTTCCCCACTGGCTGCGTTCACACTGCACTCCATGTTTTGGACCCAAACACATTTACATCAGCACAACTTGACATTTGTTTTGAGAAAGCACGTTTTTCCACACACCACAATTATGGGGTATATCGGTGAAGATGAGAGACGGAGACAAAGCAGTCAACTGCCATTTTCCACCAGTGGGCATTTTACAGCGCTAAGAGATAAGTGGTGGCTATAATGCCTGCTAGGCAGTGCAAAAAATAGAAGAGAAGTCTATTTTATGCAAATACTGAGCGATGCATATTTCACCACATTAAATATTTGTACCATTGAACAAATGAAAAACATTCATTATTTGCTTTATATTAGGCCTAAAAGATTGATATTTTATAAATTTATAAACAAGAGAAAAGGGACTTACATTTTGGAGTGCGTCACTGGTCCTTTGATGTCAACAGGTTCCAAACAGTCCAACACAAATTTTAAATAGCAAGAAAATTCAATCTGGAATTGTTCTCAGTCAACATGCAAAAACAGTCATATAGTTCAAAAGCAATCCTGATGATGTAGTCTGTAACTGATGCTGTGCACTGACTTCTTCATGTACTTCTGCTGCTTTTCTCAGTACAGCAAAAATTTGCGACGCAATTTTGTCAAGCTCTTCATGCGACAGCGGTTCTACTTTAGCTAGGTACGTCCCAGCGAATATTCCAAATGCTGCAGACGGTTTATGGCGTACTGAATTTGTTTTTTCTTTTGTGTTAGAAGAATGAGCAGCATCAATAAGCTGCTACATGCTCGTGTGCGCACGTGGTGTGTGTGCACGGTGGTCACAGTGTGCAGTGGTACAAATCATATGGAACCAAATTTACATGCTAAACAAATGGAACCAAAATTGCACACTAATGGAGCACAGTGGCAAATGCGATGAATGACATGACGTGACATACAAAAAAAAAAACAATGAAATGACGACGATCTATTCAGGTGTTAAATAATACTTATGAGCTGACTTAAGGGCAGCCTGTGATTCATCATTAACAAGAGCCGACATTTTCATCAAACTACACCATAAATGTTATTTTTGGGACAGGGTGTGTATTTCAAGGTGGTCTGTTAATTTATTGATGTATTTTTGATTGTTCTTCACATTGCAGGAAGTCTCTTCTTACATAGTGTGACATTTTACCTGTCAGGTGACCTTCTAACGGAGTGTCGTCACAAGTGGGAGAGGGGGGACACTTCCCTCCACTAACACACAGCCTCTTTTACCACACACGGTAAGTGAATTACGCTCACTAGTTCCACTGTTGCTGTTAACATTTTATACAACCAGTAACTGTTCATCCCCACAGAGCACTTACTGCCAGTATTATACATTTAAAACCAAAGTTAAGGAGATGATAGCCTCTGGAGGTTGAAAGGCTTTTAATGTGAAATGTCCATGGAGGATGTTTCACATGAAACAATAAATACTGAAGTGAACAAAGAGAGTGCAAACAGCTTTCACTCATGTGCACCAGCAAATGTGTCTGACAGCTCATCTTTATTTGTTGTTTTTAGCTGTGTGGTTTTATTCTACTTTTTATATTTCAATATTTTTTTTTATATTCAGTTTCCAGTTTTTGAATATTCTTAAAAATTAAGAGTTCATTGTTCTCTGAAAGGGTGTAATTGTATTATCAGCGGCATATTAGTATAAAAATGATTATTTATCATAATTATTCCTACAAAAATATATCATCCAACAGAAATAGTTATCATGTCAGGACTAATTCCGAACTGCTCAAGACAACGGGTAATTTAGCTCCTCTTCCTGCAGATAAGGAATGTTTCCTGAAACTGTGTAATTGTTCTTGAATCGCTTTGGTTGAGGCAGACTGAAAAGACTGCATGTGAAATGACATACAGCAGAAATCTTTGGTTGGTCATTTGTGTTCTGTGTTTTCAGGATCTGTTTGGACCGCCAGCATGGTGTTAGCAGATTTAGGAAGGAAGATCACCTCAGCGCTGAGGTCACTCAGCAATGCTACCATCATCAATGAGGAGGTAAATGACACGGACCCAGTGACACGGCATCGGCTCTTTGTGGTGACAGGACATGGTCTAAATCTCACATATACAGTATTTGACTATATCCGTGTATTCTTGTTTACCTGATGATCAAGCCCATGACCCCAATCCACAGCAGGTATGGTGTGGATTTTTAAAGTTATGGCATTGAGATGTTGCATTTTGTTAGCCATAAATAATGATGACATTTTAAGCTAATATAACCTATACAAACTCTCAAAACCCAGTTAGCATTTTGACGAATAAATTGACATCAAGATCAATCAGTCAGTCAACATTTATTTGTATCGCCCTTTACAGCAGCCAGACGGTGTCCAAAGTGCTTTACAGTAAAATCAAGGAACAAGAATTCACAGAAATTCACAAAAAAGTGATCATTCAGTAATCGTGCATAATTCAGGAGGTAACCTGTTCCACAGCCAGCTACTGCAAAAGCACAACCACCCTAGAGTTTATCTGTTGACATCAGAACATCTAAGTAAAGATCACCAGTCAACCGTATAGAGGAGGGATTTCTTTCACCAAAACATTCAATCTAGGCTTACATCTCAGATGTACCCTCTGGCAAATTGTAGCTGAACTTTCAGGTCATCTTCTTAATAAAACCCTCCTCTGTCCCACTTCATCATGAAGCTGCAAAACATGCACTTTGCACAATTTCTCCAATCACACACACAGAAGCCTAGAACTTCTTCTGGGTTGTCTGGGTGTCTTGCTGACTTTCCTCATTCTTCTCCTTCTTGCACAATCACTTAGTTTTTGAGAATGATCTACTCCACACAGATTTACCATAGATTGTCATACTATTTGTATTTCTTCATAATTGATGTAAATAAAGTTCAAGACATATTCAGTGACTTGGAAATGTTCATGTATCCATCCCCTGACTTGTCTGAAGAAAACTGGCAATTAAACTGATTATTTACAGGTATTATACCAAAGGGGCTGATTATTTATGCAACCCATCATCTTGGCATTTATATTTTTAATTAATTTATATCAAGTTGTAGAGATTTACTTGCAGTTTGAGTCTAAGGAAGATCATTTTAGAATTTTTTTATATTGAGAAGCCTGATTTACTTTTTGTATTTGAAATGGTATAAACACATTAAAATGCGTGAAATACCAAGAGGCTGAATACTTTTGCAAGCCACTGTATCAGACAAGTAGGAAGGTGGAAGGCCATTAATAGCTTTAAAAACAAACATAAACAAATTAAAATGCGTGAAATACCAAGAGGCTGAATACTTTTGCAAGCCACTGTATCAGACAAGTAGGAAGGTGGAAGGCCATTAATAGCTTTAAAAACAAACATTAAAGTCTTAAAATCAATCAATCAATCAATTTTTTTTATATAGCGCCAAATCACAACAAACAGTTGCCCCAAGGCGCTTTATATTGTAAGGCAAGGCCATACAATAATTATGTAAAACCCCAACGGTCAAAACGACCCCCTGTGAGCAAGCACTTGGCTACAGTGGGAAGGAAAAACTCCCTTTTAACAGGAAGAAACCTCCAGCAGAACCAGGCTCAGGGAGGGGCAGTCTTCTGCTGGGACTGGTTGGGGCTGAGGGAGAGAACCAGGAAAAAGACATGCTGTGGAGGGGAGCAGAGATCGATCACTAATGATTAAATGCAGAGTGGTGCATACAGAGCAAAAAGAAAAAGAAACAGTGCATCATGGGAACCCCCCAGCAGTCTACGTCTATAGCAGCATAACTAAGGGATGGTTCAGGGTCACCTGATCCAGCCCTAACTATAAGCTTTAGCAAAAAGGAAAGTTTTAAGCCTAATCTTAAAAGTAGAGAGGGTGTCTGTCTCCCTGATCTGAATTGGGAGCTGGTTCCACAGGAGAGGAGCCTGAAAGCTGAAGGCTCTGCCTCCCATTCTACTCTTACAAACCCTAGGAACTACAAGTAAGCCTGCAGTCTGAGAGCGAAGCGCTCTATTGGGGTAATATGGTACTACGAGGTCCCTAAGATAAGATGGGACCTGATTATTCAAAACCTTATAAGTAAGAAGAAGAATTTTAAATTCTATTCTAGAATTAACAGGAAGCCAATGAAGAGAGGCCAATATGGGTGAGATATGCTCTCTCCTTCTAGTCCCCGTCAGTACTCTAGCTGCAGCATTTTGAATTAACTGAAGGCTTTTTAGGGAACTTTTAGGACAACCTGATAATAATGAATTACAATAGTCCAGCCTAGAGGAAATAAATGCATGAATTAGTTTTTCAGCATCACTCTGAGACAAGACCTTTCTGATTTTAGAGATATTGCGTAAATGCAAAAAAGCAGTCCTACATATTTGTTTAATATGCACTTTGAATGACATATCCTGATCAAAAATGACTCCAAGATTTCTCACAGTATTACTAGAGGTCAGGGTAATGCCATCCAGAGTAAGGATCTGGTTAGACACCATGTTTCTAAGATTTGTGGGGCCAAGTACAATAACTTCAGTTTTATCTGAGTTTAAAAGCAGGAAATTAGAGGTCATCCATGTCTTTATGTCTGTAAGACAATCCTGCAGTTTAGCTAATTGGTGTGTGTCCTCTGGCTTCATGGATAGATAAAGCTGGGTATCATCTGCGTAACAATGAAAATTTAAGCAATACCGTCTAATAATACTGCCTAAGGGAAGCATGTATAAAGTGAATAAAATTGGTCCTAGCACAGAACCTTGTGGAACTCCATAATTAACTTTAGTCTGTGAAGAAGATTCCCCATTTACATGAACAAATTGTAATCTATTAGACAAATATGATTCAAACCACCACAGCGCAGTGCCTTTAATACCTATGGCATGCTCTAATCTCTGTAATAAAATTTTATGGTCAACAGTATCAAAAGCAGCACTGAGATCTAACAGAACAAGCACAGAGATGAGTCCACTGTCCGAGGCCATAAGAAGATCATTTGTAACCTTCACTAATGCTGTTTCTGTACTATGATGAATTCTAAAACCTGACTGAAACTCTTCAAATAGACCATTCCTCTGCAGATGATCAGTTAGCTGTTTTACAACTACCCTTTCAAGAATTTTTGAGAGAAAAGGAAGGTTGGAGATTGGCCTATAATTAGCTAAGATAGCTGGGTCAAGTGATGGCTTTTTAAGTAATGGTTTAATTACTGCCACCTTAAAAGCCTGTGGTACATAGCCAACTAACAAAGATAGATTGATCATATTTAAGATCGAAGCATTAAATAATGGTAGGGCTTCCTTGAGCAGCCTGGTAGGAATGGGGTCTAATAAACATGTTGATGGTTTGGATGAAGTAACTAATGAGAATAACTCAGACAGAACAATCGGAGAGAAAGAGTCTAACCAAATACCGGCATCACTGAAAGCAGCCAAAGATAACGATACGTCTTTGGGATGGTTATGAGTAATTTTTTCTCTAATAGTTAAAATTTTGTTAGCAAAGAAAGTCATGAAGTCATTACTAGTTAAAGTTAATGGAATACTCAGCTCAATAGAGCTCTGACTCTTTGTCAGCCTGGCTACAGTGCTGAAAAGAAACCTGGGGTTGTTCTTATTTTCTTCAATTAGTGATGAGTAGAAAGATGTCCTAGCTTTACGAAGGGCTTTTTATAGAGCAACAGACTCTTTTTCCAGGCTAAGTGAAGATCTTCTAAATTAGTGAGACGCCATTTCCTCTCCAACTTACGGGTTATCTGCTTTAAGCTACGAGTTTGTGAGTTATACCACGGAGTCAGACACTTCTGATTTAAAGCTCTCTTTTTCAGAGGAGCTACAGCATCCAAAGTTGTCTTCAATGAGGATGTAAAACTATTGACGAGATACTCTATCTCCCTTACAGAGTTTAGGTAGCTACTCTGCACTGTGTTGGTATATGGCATTAGAGAACATAAAGAAGGAATCATATCCTTAAACCTAGTTACAGCGCTTTCTGAAAGACTTCTAGTGTAATGAAACTTATTCCCCACTGCTGGGTAGTCCATCAGAGTAAATGTAAATGTTATTAAGAAATGATCAGACAGAAGGGAGTTATCAGGGAATACTGTTAAGTCTTCTATTTCCATACCATAAGTCAGAACAAGATCTAAGATATGATTAAAGTGGTGGGTGGACTCATTTACTTTTTGAGCAAAGCCAATAGAGTCTAATAATAGATTAAATGCAGTGTTGAGGCTGTCATTCTCAGCATCTGTGTGGATGTTAAAATCGCCCACTATAATTATCTTATCTGAGCTAAGCACTAAGTCAGACAAAAGGTCTGAAAATTCACAGAGAAACTCACAGTAACGACCAGGTGGACGATAGATAATAACAAATAAAACTGGTTTTTGGGACTTCCAATTTGGATGGACAAGACTAAGAGACAAGCTTTCAAATGAATTAAAGCTCTGTCTGGGTTTTGGATTAATTAATAAGCTGGAATGGAAGATTGCTGCTAATCCTCCACCCCGGCCCGTGCTACGAGCATTCTGACAGTTAGTGTGACTCGGGGGTGTTGACTCATTTAAACTAACATATTCATCCTGCTGTAACCAGGTTTCTGTTAGGCAGAATAAATCAATATGTTGATCAATTATTATATCATTTACCAACAGGGACTTAGAAGAGAGAGACCTAATGTTTAATAGACCACATTTAACTGTTTTAGTCTGTGGTGCAGTTGAAGGTGCTATATTATTTTTTCTTTTTGAATTTTTATGCTTAAATAGATTTTTGCTGGTTATTGGTAGTCTGGGAGCAGGCACCGTCTCTACGGGGATGGGGTAATGAGGGGATGGCAGGGGGAGAGAAGCTGCAGAGAGGTGTGTAAGACTACAACTCTGCTTCCTGGTCCCAACCCTGGATAGTCACGGTTTGGAGGATTTAAGAAAATTGGCCAGATTTCTAGAAATGAGAGCTGCTCCATCCAAAGTGGGATGGCTGCCGTCTCTCCTAACAAGACCAGGTTTTCCCCAGAAGCTTTGCCAATTATCTATGAAGCCCACCTCATTTTTTGGACACCACTCAGACAGCCAGCAATTCAAGGAGAACATGCGGCTAAACATGTCACTCCCGGTCTGATTGGGGAGGGGCCCAGAGAAAACTACAGAGTCCGACATTGTTTTTGCAAAGTTACACACCGATTCAATGTTAATTTTAGTGACCTCCGATTGGCGTAACCGGGTGTCATTACTGCCGACGTGAATTACAATCTTACCAAATTTACGCTTAGCCTTAACCAGCAGTTTCAAATTTCCTTCAATGTCGCCTGCTCTGGCCCCCGGAAGACAATTGACTATGGTTGCTGGTGTCGCTAACTTCACATTTCTCAAAACAGAGTCGCCAATAACCAGAGTTTGATCCTCGGCGGGTGTATCGTCGAGTGGGGAAAAAACGGTTAAAGATGTGAACGGGTTGGCGGTGTACACGGG
Organism: Thalassophryne amazonica; assembly: GCF_902500255.1. Lineage (NCBI taxonomy): Eukaryota > Metazoa > Chordata > Actinopteri > Batrachoidiformes > Batrachoididae > Thalassophryne > Thalassophryne amazonica. The sequence continues at coordinate 3,201,592 of NC_047121.1, forward strand.
GCTTCTGTTTAGGGCTACGCTTCCTCCTCACAGTCACCCAGTCGGCCTGCTTTCCCGGCTGCTCGGGATCTGCCAGGGGGAACTAACGGCGGCTAAGCTACCTTGGTCCGCACCGACTACAGGGGCCTTGCTAGCTGTAGAATTTTCCACGGTGCGGAGCCGAGTCTCCAATTCGCCCAGCCTGGCCTCCAAAGCTACGAATAAGCTACACTTATTACAAGTACCATTACTGCTAAAGGAGGCCGAGGAATAACTAAACATTTCACACCCAGAGCAGAAAAGTGCGGGAGAGACAGGAGAAGCCGCCATGCTAAATCGGCTAAGAGCTAGTAGCTACGCTAAGCTAGCGGATTCCTAAAAACACGCAAAGCGAATAATGTGTAAATAATTTAGAGGTGATTCAGCAGAAGGAGTGCTTTAGTTAAGGCACGTAAAGATTACACTGGGAAACAAATCGTAATCTAGATAACTAGATCAATCTAACTGCGCAGATCAAACAGCTAACAGATACAGAAAAACACCGCTGTGCTCCGGAACAAGAAGTGATACAATACCGCAGTGAGAGCCGACCACCAGTAGAGTCAAGTAAAAAAGTAAAAAAAAAAAAAAAAAAAAAAAATAAAAAGGTAAAAAAGTAAAAAAGTCTTGAAAAAGACTATTAGTTCAAAGTCCAAAGCAGCAGGTAGCAGTCTCTGTGTAAACAGTCCCAACAGAGAGCCAAAATTAACAGATACAGCAAAACACCGCTGTAGGTTTCTGTCAATTCTAAAACAAACTGAAAGCCAGTGGAGTGAGTAAAGTACAGGAATAATATGCTCACTTCTGAATGTCTTCATTTAAAGAGGAGCAGCAGCATTTTGCACAAGTTGGAGGAGTACAAGAGAAGACTGGTTAATACCAGCATAAAGCATGTTACAGTCATCAAGTCTGGAGCTGTTGAAAACATGAATGGACATCTGAAGATCACATTTACTGAGAAAGAACTTTACTTTAGCCAGAAGACGTAGCTGGAAAAACGTGTTTATCTGTTGATCGAACCTCAAACATCTGTCAAATATCACTCCCAAATTCTGCTGGTTTTAAATAATGAGCCAGAAAATCAAAGTTTGACGGTACAATATTCAGCCTGCCAGAATATCCAAACACAATGGTCTCAGTTTTACCATTTTTCAGGTAAAGGACATTTTCAGACAGACACTGCTTTACATCATGAATCCACTTAAATAATGAATTCAAAGCATCGCTTCTTTTAGTCCTCATAGGCAGATAGAATTGCGGATCATCTGCATAACAGTGAAAGGACAGGTTGTACTCGGCTATAATTGACCCCAGTGGCAAAATGTGCAATGAAAATAGAATAAGTCCAAGGATAGAACCGTGTGGCATGTCGTGGTCCTTCTTTTGGTTGTCTCAGGATGACTTCTTTTAGCTAACACAAACTAATTGCAAGTGATTTACTAGAAAAGGACACAACACTTTGGAATAATTCAGCCTTAAGCAAGATAAAATGCACAGAGTTTTTAAGTTTATTTAAGCCTTCGACACAGAGCTTATACAAACTGAGTCCTCTAGAGAGACTGAATATGTGACGACCGCGCTCATCTATTTATTGGAGACCCGCGGGCATCGCTCCTCCTTCGACTTTTTTATTTATTTCATTCCCAAGACATGGTTTTCTATTGGAAGCGTCCTCTAGTGAACCCTAAGCAGGTGTTAGGCCATTATTTCAATGTGACAAACGCTCCCATTAAAACGTGAAGGATTTACAACTGATTTTTTTAAAAGACCTTCGGCCACAGGTGCAGCTGGCCTGAGGCCCCCTGCACGTGGCCTGCGGGGTCACGGCCACAGGTGCAGCTGGCCTGAGGCCCCCTGCACGTGGCCTGCGGGAAAGCACCTAAAAGGCCTTGGAAAGCCCCTGACAGACCGAATGACTAATAGAGCCCTTTTTTTTGGGTTGAACACCTGCTAGTTCAGCCAGAGGACATACAGTTCAGATCAGGACACTTGATAGTTCATCACAGTTCAAATAAGGACCTAAAAATTCTTCTACAGGCACTCAACAACAAAGAGGAGCATTCGATGAGGAGAGGTCACTAATCATAATGGAAAAACTCCTCTAAACCAAATAGGATTCAAACCTCTTAAGTACAGTTCCATGAAGGGTAACAGGATGTTCTAACTGGGAAACAAGTGTTGTGTGATCCACAGTGTCAAAGGCTTCTGTGAGGTCCAACAGAACCAGCACAGCAGGATTCCCTGCATCCACAGACAGAGTGATATCATTATGTACTTTTAAAAGTGCCAACTCAGTCCTGTGTCCTCATCTAAATCCAGATTGGTTTTTTTCATGAATGTGATTGTTTTATAAAAATGACTAACTGTATAAAAACAACCTTTTCTAAGACTTTAGGGAGAAATGGCAGATGTGACACGGGTTGAAAATGAGAAAACTGACGAGTCGAGGTGAGGATTTTTTTTTTTAAGAAGGGGTCGAACCACAATATGTTTAGAAGCAGCTGGAACAGACCCCAAACGAAGACAAGAGTTAATAAGTGTTAGGAGACCCTACAGGAATAAAAACCTCATTCAGCACCTAAGCTGGAACAAGATCTAAAGGACAAGTTGTAGGTTTTGTCTGTTTCTCAACCTCACTGAAGGATGAAAGAGAAACGGACTCAAACTGCTCGAGCACAGCAGAATGTGCACCAATAACAGATAGTTAGTTCAACATTACATTATGGTCAGCATTCTGTAGGACTGATGAGACTCTGTCAAAACTGAAGAAACTGTTCACAGGTTGTGGTTATAGCATCCATCAGAAAGAGGGACATGGGTTTACAACTGAGTTCATCATCTGAAATAACACTCCGGGACGAGGACAACTGCTGGAAATAATATGAGACAGATATTGAGCTTTTGCCTCCTTCACAGCCTTCTGGTAGTCTGTTAGATGGTCCCTCAGAATACCCAGAGACACCTGTAGTTTGTCCTTTTCCACCTTCTTACTGTGTGTCTGCAGCGTTGCCCGAGGACACAGGTCCTCAAACAAGTCAACAAGGTCAGCTGAACTTGGTGTTAGTGGGGTTTGGCGAGGGATGGGCAGTTGATGGACCCTACTTGGATCTACTTTTGTTTGCTACAGGTTCTGAATGCCATGCTGAAGGAGGTGTGTGCCGCCCTGCTTGAGGCTGACGTCAACATCAAATTGGTCAAACAACTGAGAGAAAATGTCAAGTGAGTCTCCGCTCTGGCAGCTGCAGGTGCAGCATTTTGTCAGCAGCAGTAAAGAGATGTATGTTTTGTACTTTTTGTCTCTGAAGGTCTGCTATAGACCTGGAAGAGATGGCATCAGGCCTAAATAAGAGGAGAATGATCCAGCACGCTGTTTTCAAGGAGCTGGTGAAGGTTAGCTGATTTATTCCTGCTTGGAAATGCCCTGAATAAACCAGCTAATTAAAGTTTGAGTTTTCAAGACTGAATGTGATATTGAATAGTAAAAAATCCACATAATCTTTTTTGTAAGTTTGGATGAATTTAAGTGAACATGTATGAAAATGTAAGAGCAAATGTAAAATGTTGTTTATTTGCTGGACTGTTTGTGTTCAGCTGGTGGATCCTGGCGTGAAGGCTTGGACTCCTACTAAAGGGAAGAACAATGTCATCATGTTTGTTGGTCTGCAGGGCAGTGGGAAAACGACAACCTGTTCCAAGGTGACAACATACGTCTGATACATAACCTGTCTAACGCACACCCTTATCGATGCTGCGGGGTAGTTCTCTTAATGGACCTAACCCCTTATGATGTCACTTATGTAAACAAGAGAGCCTCTCATTGTGGGATTGATTGCGGTGGTCCCTGACTTTTTAAGTTGATTTTTCCATCCCATTACTCTGCTAAAAAAAAAAAAAATCTTGCAGCGAACCCTGTAATGGTCTTATTGTGGTTTCCTCCCTTTTGGTCCCACAATGCCGCACAGCAAACACTGACTGATGTCTTAGGTCATTTGTCCATGGAGCAGCATTGTGGGCCAACAATGTCACAGCCTTTAATATTCTGATAGATAATTGGCAAAGCTTCTGGGGAAAACCTGGTCTTGTTAGGAGAGACGGCATCCATCCCACTTTGGATGGAGCAGCTCTCATTTCTAGAAATCTGGCCAATTTTCTTAAATCCTCCAAACCGTGACTATCCAGGGTTGGGACCAGGAAGCAGAGTTGTAGTCTTACACACCTCTCTGCAGCTTCTCTCCCCCTGCCATCCCCTCATTACCCCATCCCCGTAGAGACGGTGCCTGCTCCCAGACTACCAATAACCAGAAAAAATCTATTTAAGCATAAAAATTCAAAAAGAAAAAATATAGCACCTTCAACTGCCCACAGACTAAAATAGTTAAATGTGGTCTATTAAACATTAGGTCTCTCTCTTCTAAGTCCCTGTTGGTAAATGATATAATAATTGATCAACATATTGATTTATTCTGCCTAACAGAAACCTGGTTACAGCAGGATGAATATGTTAGTTTAAATGAGTCAACACCCCCGAGTCACACTAACTGTCAGAATGCTCGTAGCACGGGCCGGGGCGGAGGATTAGCAGCAATCTTCCATTCCAGCTTATTAATTAATCAAAAACCCAGACAGAGCTTTAATTCATTTGAAAGCTTGTCTCTTAGTCTTGTCCATCCAAATTGGAAGTCCCAAAAACCAGTTTTATTTGTTATTGTCTATCATCCACCTGGTCGTTACTGTGAGTTTCTCTGTGAATTTTCAGACCTTTTGTCTGACTTAGTGCTTAGCTCAGATAAGATAATTATAGTGGGCGATTTTAACATCCACACAGATGCTGAGAATGACAGCCTCAACACTGCATTTAATCTATTATTAGACTCTATTGGCTTTGCTCAAAAAGTAAATGAGTCCACCCACCACTTTAATCATATCTTAGATCTTGTTCTGACTTATGGTATGGAAATAGAAGACTTAACAGTATTCCCTGAAAACTCCCTTCTGTCTGATCATTTCTTAATAACATTTACATTTACTCTGATGGACTACCCAGCAGTGGGGAATAAGTTTCATTACACTAGAAGTCTTTCAGAAAGCGCTGTAACTAGGTTTAAGGATATGATTCCTTCTTTATGTTCTCTAATGCCATATACCAACACAGTGCAGAGTAGCTACCTAAACTCTGTAAGGGAGATAGAGTATCTCGTCAATAGTTTTACATCCTCATTGAAGACAACTTTGGATGCTGTAGCTCCTCTGAAAAAGAGAGCTTTAAATCAGAAGTGTCTGACTCCATGGTATAACTCACAAACTTGTAGCTTAAAGCAGATAACCCGTAAGTTGGAGAGGAAATGGCGTCTCACTAATTTAGAAGATCTTCACTTAGCCTGGAAAAAGAGTCTGTTGCTCTATAAAAAGCCCTCCGTAAAGCTAGGACATCTTTCTACTCATCACTAATTGAAGAAAATAAGAACAACCCCAGGTTTCTTTTCAGCACTGTAGCCAGGCTGACAAAGAGTCAGAGCTCTATTGAGCTGAGTATTCCATTAACTTTAACTAGTAATGACTTCATGACTTTCTTTGCTAACAAAATTTTAACTATTAGAGAAAAAATTACTCATAACCATCCCAAAGACGTATCGTTATCTTTGGCTGCTTTCAGTGATGCCGGTATTTGGTTAGACTCTTTCTCTCCGATTGTTCTGTCTGAGTTATTTTCATTAGTTACTTCATCCAAACCATCAACATGTTTATTAGACCCCATTCCTACCAGGCTGCTCAAGGAAGCCCTACCATTATTTAATGCTTCGATCTTAAATATGATCAATCTATCTTTGTTAGTTGGCTATGTACCACAGGCTTTTAAGGTGGCAGTAATTAAACCATTACTTAAAAAGCCATCACTTGACCCAGCTATCTTAGCTAATTATAGGCCAATCTCCAACCTTCCTTTTCTCTCAAAAATTCTTGAAAGGGTAGTTGTAAAACAGCTAACTGATCATCTGCAGAGGAATGGTCTATTTGAAGAGTTTCAGTCAGGTTTTAGAATTCATCATAGTACAGAAACAGCATTAGTGAAGGTTACAAATGATCTTCTTATGGCCTCGGACAGTGGACTCATCTCTGTGCTTGTTCTGTTAGACCTCAGTGCTGCTTTTGATACTGTTGACCATAAAATTTTATTACAGAGATTAGAGCATGCCATAGGTATTAAAGGCACTGTGCTGCGGTGGTTTGAATCATATTTGTCTAATAGATTACAATTTGTTCATGTAAATGGGGAATCTTCTTCACAGACTAAAGTTAATTATGGAGTTCCACAAGGTTCTGTGCTAGGACCAATTTTATTCACTTTATACATGCTTCCCTTAGGCAGTATTATTAGACGGTATTGCTTAAATTTTCATTGTTACGCAGATGATACCCAGCTTTATCTATCCATGAAGCCAGAGGACACACACCAATTAGCTAAACTGCAGGATTGTCTTACAGACATAAAGACATGGATGACCTCTAATTTCCTGCTTTTAAACTCAGATAAAACTGAAGTTATTGTACTTGGCCCCACAAATCTTAGAAACATGGTGTCTAACCAGATCCTTACTCTGGATGGCATTACCCTGACCTCTAGTAATACTGTGAGAAATCTTGGAGTCATTTTTGATCAGGATATGTCCTTCAATGCGCATATTAAACAAATATGTAGGACTGCTTTTTTGCATTTACGCAATATCTCTAAAATCAGAAAGGTCTTGTCTCAGAGTGATGCTGAAAAACTAATTCATGCATTTATTTCCTCTAGGCTGGACTATTGTAATTCATTATTATCAGGTTGTCCTAAAAGTTCCCTAAAAAGCCTTCAGTTAATTCAAAATGCTGCAGCTAGAGTACTGACGGGGACTAGAAGGAGAGAGCATATCTCACCCATATTGGCCTCTCTTCATTGGCTTCCTGTTAATTCTAGAATAGAATTTAAAATTCTTCTTCTTACTTATAAGGTTTTGAATAATCAGGTCCCATCTTATCTTAGGGACCTCGTAGTACCATATCACCCCAATAGAGCGCTTCGCTCTCAGACTGCAGGCTTACTTGTAGTTCCTAGGGTTTGTAAGAGTAGAATGGGAGGCAGAGCCTTCAGCTTTCAGGCTCCTCTCCTGTGGAACCAGCTCCCAATTCAGATCAGGGAGACAGACACCCTCTCTACTTTTAAGATTAGGCTTAAAACTTTCCTTTTTGCTAAAGCTTATAGTTAGGGCTGGATCAGGTGACCCTGAACCATCCCTTAGTTATGCTGCTATAGACGTAGACTGCTGGGGGGTTCCCATGATGCACTGTTTCTTTCTCTTTTTGCTCTGTATGCACCACTCTGCATTTAATCATTAGTGATCGATCTCTGCTCCCCTCCACAGCATGTCTTTTTCCTGGTTCTCTCCCTCAGCCCCAACCAGTCCCAGCAGAAGACTGCCCCTCCCTGAGCCTGGTTCTGCTGGAGGTTTCTTCCTGTTAAAAGGGAGTTTTTCCTTCCCACTGTAGCCAAGTGCTTGCTCACAGGGGGTCGTTTTGACCGTTGGGGTTTTACATAATTATTGTATGGCCTTGCCTTACAATATAAAGCGCCTTGGGGCAACTGTTTGTTGTGATTTGGCGCTATAGAAAAAAATTGATTGATTGATTGATTGATTAATTATACATATTTCTACATGTACCCTTGTCAGTATGCTATGTGATGGTCTAGAGGTTTGAGTGGTGAGCTTGTGTCCACAGGGTCCTCAGGTTGATTCCCCATCAGACTCAAAAAATCTTTCCTTAGACAAGGTCCTTAATCCCCAGGTTGTTCCCATTGTGTAGTTGAACAACTTGCATGACAGCATGCTTTGTCATTGGTGTGTGAATGTGAGGCATCATTGTAAGATGAATAAGTGCAGTAGAGTTGTGGACCATTTGCCATGATCCATTTCCTCAAATAGTTCGCTTTGGTTGTGGGGCTTAAATTCAGTTCAAACTTAAGAAATGGTGGGACTCAGTCAGGTTCCAAGTGAAACATGGTAAAAATGCAAACCCAGAAAGTAATCAAACCATATGTTAGTTCTGCAAGTTATATGGTTTGCCTTGATTGAAATGACAATGATAATGGTAATGATAATGGTAGGACACGTGCATCGGTCCGGTCTGATCTGGGAGCAGGCGTCTGTGCTGTGTTGCAGAATCCATCACACTCCACAACTGCCTTTGTCCTGGATGTCAGTCACCTTGGGAAACAGTCAGTCAGTTCCCACTTCCCAAAATTCAAATGCATCATTTATTTGGGACCCCCCCCCCCCCCCCCCACACACACACACACACACACACACACATAAATGTAAAGTATTCATTGAGCGAACGGGTTTGAATAGTCTGTAGCTCAGTGTCACAAAAAGGAAACAACAAACAGCAACTTGTGATTAAACCAGCTGAGGTTACCGATAGTTATGGTATTATGTCTTAATGTCAGCAGGATTGTTGTTGAAACGTTGTTCTGATTCCTCTGAATCCTCTACAGATCTTAATTTCAGCAGCTTTATCTGTGAATGTTAGTTTTCTTGTCTTTGTTTTTAAGATGACGCACCCCGTCGTGATGTTTAGCGTGTATGTTCTCACAATAATAGCTCTGTTTTCCTCCAGCTGGCTTATTATTACCAGAGGAAAGGCTGGAAGACCTGCCTGATCTGTGCCGACACCTTCAGAGCTGGTAAAAATGCTTCCCTCTGCCCCCCACCCCCTTTTTTTCCTAATATTTATTTAGAAATTGATTTACTATAACTAATGTTCAAATGACAAGAAAATTAATTAATAATTTTGATAATTCCCTGCAGTGTTAACTGGAGGACTTGTAGAACAACTACAAAAAAGTGGATGGGTTAGTCCATCCCAGCAGAACGGTAAAATGAAATTAGAATTAAATGATGTGGAGAGCTCGTGAATATGCACGATGCCAAAATATTTCTTCGATAGTGTAAATTACTTGTAGCAAACCGTTCCAAAACCTTTGAAACAGGTTTCAATCATACTTCTGGTGTCTGCATGAAAAAGAACAAGCCATTAATTATTAATTTTACATTTACATCTTCACACACTGTCCTACTTTAGAGAGCTCTTCTGTCTGTCAGCTCCTGTAAAGGTCCAAAAAACATCCAGCAAATTTAACACTTGTAGTTTTTCAAGTAGTACTTGTAGTATTCAGCGTTTAATGTGTTGGCTGACAAAATATACACGAAAAATCTTTCAAGGAATTATGTAATTTTTTTTTAGTTGTCCATGTTGGAAAATAAATTCATGATTTTATTTTTATGCAAAAATATTATGTTTATGTCCTGACTGATGCAATAGGACATGCCAACATTCCAGTACAGATTAATATTCCAGTGCAGATTTACATTCCGGCACAGTCAGCTGGGATCTCATAGGTACGTATGTGGTATTTTCTTCTCTTCTCACAAGGTGCTTTTGATCAGCTCAAACAGAATGCAACCAAAGCCAGAATTCCGTTCTATGGAAGGTGAGGATTTTTTTTTTTCTTCACTGTACACACATAACATTAGACTGCCCCCTGGTGTATGCCACATATTCATTGTTGTTGTTGGTTTTCAGTTACACAGAGATGGACCCAGTGGTCATTGCCTCAGAAGGCGTGGAGAAGTTCAAAGGCGAGAACTTTGAGATCATCATAGTGGACACTAGTGGGCGACACAAACAGGAAGACTCGCTGTTTGAGGAGATGCTTCAAGTCTCTAACGCTGTGGTCAGTATCTGAAGGCCTCTGGCCATTATGTGAGGACAGCTGCAGCTTGGTGGTCTGTCCTTCTCAGTATGTCAGTTCTGAATCTGTCACCAGTAGTGCCTCCAGAATTTAAGGTGTGGAATAGAGGGACGGGTATTCTTGCAGTTTATGACATTTGAGACCTTTGGAGCCAGGACGTAGGGTTGGTACCGGGCCGATACGTAGGGTTTAATTAGGTCAGCTAGGTAGGGAGGTGCCAGTCCGTGAACAAATTTATAGACGAGTAGCAGAACCTTAAAATCTGATCTCACTGGGACAGGAAGCCAGTGAAGGGACGCCAGAATGGGTGTAATGTGGTTGAACTTTCTGCTTCATTTCAAAAGTCTGGCTGCAGCATTTTGATCCAATTGGAGACCCCTAATGTTGGACTGCGGTAAACCAGAGAATAGAATTGAACATTTATCAAATCTGAATATAGTTGTAAATGGCAGTGTTGTAATGAAATGGCTAAACTTCCATGTCGAGTCCCGAGTCCCCACCATTTGAATCTGAGTCACTGAAGTAGCAGTCCTTGGACCATAAAGCTTGGTCACTGCCACCCAAAGAAATAAAACCTTTGATATGGCATTTTGGTCACCCATCTATAGGGACTTTAAAATGTGTGGTAGCTGTAGCCAGCTAGGGGTCAGTGAAGAGTTACACGGGGGTCCAAATTTAAAAATGCTGCATGAGAAGAATACCACGTTGTTTGAACATAGGGATTCCAAAAAGGTATAGCTTAGGCTATCAGTGACTGAATATCATGGAGTTACTAGTAGTGTATGTGGGCATCAATATTCTGATGTGAAATTATGTAGACATTTGTGATATACAGTAACCTCTGCAACCCACCACCAGAAATAAAGCCTATCTGGAAATGGAAAAAGCTACATTTCCTTGAATGTCTCCTTGAGGCTGGGTCCAACAAAGAGCACATTGCCGTGGTGGACAAGTGGTTAACTGCACTTGTTTCCAGTGCTGAAGTTTCCCAATTCAAGGCCACCCCTGCCCATTCTTCATGAAATGTGGAGTCCCATCAGGAAATTTGGGGTTCCACAAGGGCCCGTCTTAGGCCCCCTGCTTTTCTCCCTTTATATAGCACCCCTTGGTCACATATTGCTTCATTTTGGGATTACCTTTCATTGCTATGCTGATGATACTCAGTTATACATGCTGATAACTGCTGGTAATCTCATCCATATAAAATCCTTAGAAGATTGTCTTGCATCAGTGAGAAGTTGGATGTCTAGCAACTTCCTACTTTTAAACTCTGACAAGACTGAAATTCAATTCAATTCAATTTTTTTTTATATAGCGCCAAATCACAACAAACAGTTGCCCCAAGGCGCTTTATATTGTAAGGCAAGGCCATACAATAATGATGTAAAACCCCAACGGTCAAAACGACCCCCTGTGAGCAAGCACTTGGCTACAGTGGGAAGGAAAAACTCCCTTTTAACAGGAAGAAACCTCCAGCAGAACCAGGCTCAGGGAGGGGCAGTCTTCTGCTGGGACTGGTTGGGGCTGAGGGAGAGAACCAGGAAAAAGACATGCTGTGGAGGGGAGCAGAGATCGATCACTAATGATTAAATGCAGAGTGGTGCATACAGAGCAAAAAGAGAAAGAAACAGTGCATCATGGGAACCCCCCAGCAGTCTACGTCTATAGCAGCATAACTAAGGGATGGTTCAGGGTCACCTGATCCAGCCCTAACTATAAGCTTTAGCAAAAAGGAAAGTTTTAAGCCTAATCTTAAAAGTAGAGAGGGTGTCTGTCTCCCTGATCTGAATTGGGAGCTGGTTCCACAGGAGAGGAGCCTGAAAGCTGAAGGCTCTGCCTCCCATTCTACTCTTACAAACCCTAGGAACTACAAGTAAGCCTGCAGTCTGAGAGCGAAGCGCTCTATTGGGGTGATATGGTACTACGAGGTCCCTAAGATAAGATGGGACCTGATTATTCAAAACCTTATAAGTAAGAAGAAGAATTTTAAATTCTATTCTAGAATTAACAGGAAGCCAATGAAGAGAGGCCAATATGGGTGAGATATGCTCTCTCCTTCTAGTCCCCGTCAGTACTCTAGCTGCAGCATTTTGAATTAACTGAAGGCTTTTCAGGGAACTTTTAGGACAACCTGATAATAATGAATTACAATAGTCCAGCCTAGAGGAAATAAATGCATGAATTAGTTTTTCAGCATCACTCTGAGACAAGACCTTTCTAATTTTAGAGATATTGTGCAAATGCAAAAAAACCAGTCCTACATATTTGTTTAATATGCGCATTGAAGGACATATCCTGATCAGAAATGACTCCAAGATTTCTCACAGTATTACTAAGGTCAGGGTAATGCCATCCAGAGTAAGGATCTGGTTAGACACCATGTTTCTAAGATTTGTGGGACCAAGTACAATAACTTCAGTTTTATCTGAGTTTAAAAGCAGGAAATTAGAGGTCATCCATGTCTTTATGTCTGTAAGACAATCCTGCAGTTTAGCTAATTGGTGTGTGTCCTCTGGCATCATGGATAGATAAAGCTGGGTATCATCTGCGTAACAGTGAAAATTTAAGCAATGTTGTCTAATAATACTGCCTAAGGGAAGCATGTATAAAGTGAATAAAATTGGTCCTAGCACAGAACCTTGTGGAACTCCATAATTAACCTTAGTCTGTGAAGAAGACTCCCCATTTACATGAACAAATTGTAATCTATGAGATAAATATGAATCAAACCACCGCAGCGCAGTGCCTTTAATACCTATGGCATGCTCTAATCTCTGTAATAAAATTTTATGGTCAACAGTATCAAAAGCAGCACTGAGGTCCAACAGAACAAGCACAGAGATGAGTCCACTGTCCGAGGCCATAAGAAGATCATTTGTAACCTTCACTAATGCTGTTTCTGTACTATGATGAATTCTAAAACCTGACTGAAACTCTTCAAATACACCATTCCTCTGCAGATGATCAGTTAGCTGTTTTACAACTACCCTTTCAAGAATCTTTGAGAGAAAAGGAAGGTTGGAGATTGGCCTATAATTAGCTAAGATAGCTGGGTCAAGTGATGGCTTTTTAAGTAATGGTTTAATTACTGCCACCTTAAAAGCCTGTGGTACATAGCCAACTAACAAAGATAGATTGATCATATTTAAGATCGAAGCATTAAATAATGGTAGGGCTTCCTTGAGCAGCCTGGTAGGAATGGGGTCTAATAAACATGTTGATGGTTTGGATGAAGTAACTAATGAAAATAACTCAGACAGAACAATCGGAGAGAAAGAGTCTAACCAAATACCGGCATCACTGAAAGCAGCCAAAGATAACGATACGTCTTTGGGATGGTTATGAGTAATTTTTTCTCTAATAGTTAAAATTTTGTTAGCAAAGAAAGTCATGAACTCATTACTAGTTAAAGTTAATGGAATACTCAGCTCAATAGAGCTCTGACTCTTTGTCAGCCTGGCTACAGTGCTGAAAAGAAACCTGGGGTTGTTCTTATTTTCTTCAATTAGTGATGAGTAGAAAGATGTCCTAGCTTTACGGAGGGCTTTTTTATAGAGCAACAGACTCTTTTTCCAGGCTAAGTGAAGATCTTCTAAATTAGTGAGACGCCATTTCCTCTCCAACTTACGGGTTATCTGCTTTAAGCTACGAGTTTGAGAGTTATACCATGGAGTCAGACACTTCTGATTTAAAGCTCTCTTTTTCAGAGGAGCTACAGCATCCAAAGCTGTCTTCAATGAGGATGTAAAACTATTGACGAGATACTCTATCTCCCTTACAGAGTTTAGGTAGCTACTCTGCACTGTGTTGTTATATGGCATTAGAGAACATAAAGAAGGAATCATATCCTTAAACCTAGTTACAGCGCTTTCTGAAAGACTTCTAGTGTAATGAAACTTATTCCCTACTGCTGGGTAGTCCATCAGAGTAAATGTAAATGTTATTAAAAAATGATCAGACAGAAGGGAGTTTTCAGGGAATACTGTTAAGTCTTCTATTTCCATACCATAAGTCAGAACAAGATCTAAGATATGATTAAAGTGGTGGGTGGACTCATTTACTTTTTGAGCAAAGCCAATAGAGTCTAATAATAGATTAAATGCAGTGTTGAGGCCGTCATTCTCAGCATCTGTGTGGATGTTAAAATCGCCCACTATAATTATCTTATCTGAGCTAAGCACTAAGTCAGACAAAAGGTCTGAAAATTCACAGAGAAACTCACAGTAACGACCAGGTGGACGATAGATAATAACAAATAAAACTGGTTTTTGGGACTTCCAATTTGGATGGACAAGACTAAGAGACAAGCTTTCAAATGAATTAAAGCTCTGTCTGGGTTTTTGATTAATTAATAAGCTGGAATGGAAGATTGCTGCTAATCCACCGCCCCGGCCCGTGCTACGAGCATTCTGACAGTTAGTGTGACTCGGGGGTGTTGACTCATTTAAACGAACATATTCATCCTGCTGTAACCAGGTTTCTGTTAGGCAGAATAAATCAATATGTTGATCAATTATTATATCATTTACCAACAGGGACTTAGAAGAGAGAGACCTAATGTTTAATAGACCACATTTAACTGTTTTAGTCTGTGGTGCAGTTGAAGGTGCTATATTATTTTTTCCTTTTTGAATTTTTATGCTTAAATAGATTTTTGCTGGTTATTGGTAGTCTGGGAGCAGGCACCGTCTCTACGGGGATGGGGTAATGAGGGGATGGCAGGGGGAGAGAAGCTGCAGAGAGGTGTGTAAGACTACAACTCTGCTTCCTGGTCCCAACCCTGGATAGTCACGGTTTGGAGGATTTAAGAAAATTAGCCAGATTTCTAGAAATGAGAGCTGCTCCATCCAAAGTGGGATGGATGCCGTCTCTCCTAACAAGACCAGGTTTTCCCCAGAAGCTTTGCCAATTATCTATGAAGCCCACCTCATTTTTTGGACACCACTCAGACAGCCAGCAATTCAAGGAGAACATGCGGCTAAACATGTCACTCCCGGTCTGATTGGGGAGGGGCCCAGAGAAAACTACAGAGTCCGACATTGTTTTTGCAAAGTTACACACCGATTTAATGTTAATTTTAGTGACCTCCGATTGGCGTAACCGGGTGTCATTACTGCCGACGTGAATTACAATCTTACCAAATTTACGCTTAGCCTTAACCAGCAGTTTCAAATTTCCTTCAATGTCGCCTGCTCTGGCCCCCGGAAGACAATTGACTATGGTTGCTGGTGTCGCTAACTTCACATTTCTCAAAACAGAGTCGCCAATAACCAGAGTTTGATCCTCGGCGGGTGTGTCGTCGAGTGGGGAAAAACGGTTAGAGATGTGAACGGGTTGGCGGTGTACACGGGGCTTCTGTTTAGGGCTACGCTTCCTCCTCACAGTCACCCAGTCAGCCTGCTTTCCCGGCTGCTCGGGATCTGCCAGGGGGGAACTAACGGCGGCTAAGCTACCTTGGTCCGCACCGACTACAGGGGCCTGGCTAGCTGTAGAATTTTCCACGGTGCGGAGCCGAGTCTCCAATTCGCCCAGCCTGGCCTCCAAAGCTACGAATAAGCTACACTTATTACAAGTACCATTACTGCTAAAGGAGGCCGAGGAATAACTAAACATTTCACACCCAGAGCAGAAAAGTGCGGGAGAGACAGGAGAAGCCGCCATGCTAAATCGGCTAAGAGCTAGTAGCTACGCTAAGCTAGCGGATTCCTAAAAACACGCAAAGTGAATAATGTGTAAATAATTTAGAGGTGATTCAGCAGAAGGAGTGCTTTAGTTAAGGCACGTAAAGATTACACTGGGAAACAAATCGTAATCTAGATAACTAGATCAATCTAACTGCGCAGATTAAACAGCTAACAGATACAGAAAAACACCGCTGTGCTCCGGAACAGGAAGTGATACAATACCGCAGTGAGAGCCAACCACCAGTAGAGGCAAGCAAGAATGATGGTTCTTGGTCCAGTCAGACATCGGCTTCGGCTTCAGCTTCATGGGGATTTTTGATACTGACGTGTTATGCTCTGAACTTTAACTGAAATCATAAAAAATGCTGTAACATAAGCGTGCAAACAAAACTGTAGCTCCGTGGACGTTATTTGAATGTCTTTACAGCTCTTTCACATCTTTTGTACTTGTTTCCATAGCAACCAGATAACATTGTCTATGTGATGGACGCCTCCATCGGACAGGCCTGCGAGGCCCAGGCCAAGGCCTTCAAGGACAAAGTAGATGTGGCTTCAGTGATCGTCACCAAGCTGGATGGACATGCTAAAGGGGGCGGGGCTCTGAGCGCGTAAGGCCTCGTCACTGTACTAAAGCAATTCTCATTACTGCTAATAGTAATATTTAAAAAAAAAAAACCTGCCATCCACTTGTTGAGACACTTTGTTGGTGGTCTCATCTTTTCCTTTGCAGTGTTGCTGCCACCAGGAGTCCCATCATCTTCATTGGAACAGGAGAACATATTGATGACTTTGAGCCATTTAAGACACAGCCTTTTATCAGCAAACTGCTGGGTAATGATGATTTACCACCATCTGCCTTGATTTCTGAACATAACATCTCAAAACCAACATATCTTTTCATTAAACTTACTGCAATCAAAAATGTTTTCAGCTAACTTGGTTTCTTCATTTTATTGGTCACCATCCAATATTTTACTAAACGAGATCCTGGAGCCAGAAACAGTTGAGACACTTTGAGTCAAGAAGTTGTTTTATTGCTTCAACTTCATATTTCAGAGACGGTGTGAGTTCTGTCTAACTGTAAGTGTGACAGTCAGTGTGCTTCTTGTTGGTTTGGTTTGGCTGATACGCCCTCACCCGGTTTCCACTGATACTATTCGTTATTAAATATGTTGTCTTGAGTCTTTTCCTGAAACCTGCTTTAATTTCTCCTTCCACCAGGAATGGGGGACATTGAAGGTTTGATTGACAGAGTCAACGAGCTCAAGCTAGATGATAATGAAGAGCTGATTGACAAATTGAAACACGGTAAGAATCCATCAAACTCTGAAGCTCAGTGATGGTCAACCTCATGGGTTTCCCTGCTGACCTCTGATATCTCCTCCACAGGCCAGTTCACACTCAGAGACATGTACGAACAGTTTCAGAACATCATGAAGATGGGACCTTTTGGACAGATCATGGTAAACACGCTATGATACGTCACACCAGAGTTGAAGTTGTGGCTAATTTGAGTCTGACTGGAATTCAGATCTGAAGACTCTGATGAAGTTAAGAAAACTCAATGGACTCGAAATCGAGATCAAAACTTTTCCTGCTCCAAGTTTGTTATAAGCAAACAGTAATGGAAAGGCCTTGGCAGTGGTGTGACTGAGGACTTAATCACTTGCACTATAAAGACTTCATTCCACTGCTGGTGCATGAATGAATCTGTAAATTGTCACGATAACACGGTGGGTTCTGTCATACACATGCACTTCAGTTTCAGCGAGTTCTTATTCACACATGTCAAACAGTCAGACTGCAATTAGACTTTCAAAACAATGACATTGTGAATAATTGCACAAACAGGTTTCAGTGGAATGACGTGTGATTAATGTCCACCCTCTGTGTTTCTGTGTTCAGGGTATGATCCCTGGATTTGGGACCGACTTTATGAGTAAAGGCAATGAACAAGAGTCAATGGCCAGGCTGAAGAAGCTCATGACCATCATGGACAGCATGAATGACCAGGGTAACACCAGCCGGGGGATTTATTCACAGTCTTATTGTACAGTCTGTTATAGGGAGCCGTCATGTTCTCCACAGCTGACCTTCACTTCTGGAGATTTATTTTTCTTCTAATTTTCTCTCAATAGAATTGGATAGTAAAGATGGTGCCAAACTCTTCAGCAAGCAACCCAGCAGGATCCAGAGGGTCGCCCGGGGATCAGGGGTTGCTACCCGTGATGTCCAGGAGCTCCTAACACAGTACACAAAGTTTGCCCAGATGGTGAAAAAGATGGGTGGCATTAAAGGTCTCTTTAAAGGTACCACAGGGCTTTCTGTTTGACATAGCAATAATGCGTAATCCTTGAGAACTTGATCTGGAGCTGTGTTCATGACCTTATCTGAATCTGAAGACTGACTTTCTCATAAAATGATGGAGTTTTGTTGTGGGCCAGATGCAGTCCAGTTGTACTGCACTTTTATTCCAGCAGAGCACAGTTATGACTCTCTAGCTGCGTCACTTTCAAACTTTAACTTGCCAGTCTTCATAAAATGACAGGGAAAAAAACTAACATAAAGCATAACAGGTTTAAATCTTTGGTTTAAATCTTGAACCTGTGGCTGTCTTCACTGGATGTCTTCCAGGAGGAGATATGTCAAAGAATGTGAACCCATCTCAGATGGCCAAACTGAACCAACAGATGGCAAAGATGATGGATCCTCGAGTCCTCCACCATATGGGTAAGTTCTAGTCTTCCTGTCTTGTGACACATGGGAATGCAAACATGGAGAAATGTCTGATACTGCAAAACAAGAAAAAGATGATGATCTGAATGAGAAACAGGTTCTGTGATTTGGAGACAGAGAAAATTAAGAAATCATGCTCTCAAACTGAAAGACCACAATCTGAAATAAAGAGGGAATGTAACTTTCATACTACTTGGCACTCCACTTGTTTGGACCATGTGAGACAACAGCAGCAATGACAGGTCAGCAAGCTAAATCTAGGGTAAGTGTTTACCCATTCTTCATATAATGTGGACTGGTGTCAGGAAGGGCATCTGGCATAAAACTTGTGCCAAATCAACATGCAGGTCCATCCATCTGTTGTGGTGACCAAAAGTGAAAAAGGGAGAAGCAGAAAGAACTTATTTCTACAATAACATTAATTGGCTCATTAGCTTCTGCTTGCTAGCTCAGTATTTCTGTTAATGTACCACTTACATTTATTTTGATTTTTGTTGCATCAAGCGGTAGAACCATGTTTCAAAAATAAGGAGAAGGTAACAATAATAATTTAATTTGTAACCCTTTCTGCATAAAAGCTTTCAGAGGGCATCCAGCTGAGTTGGTGCTGTTATAGTACAAATGCATTCCTACTGTTCAGAGGGCAACCAAAACCAGCATGATGTGAATCATTGCTGCAGACGTGTACTGCAACGGTGCGGCAGCTGTTTTTAACAGCACAAGTCTGTTTTTGATTCTGTGTTGCCAGAAGTGACAGACAGACTAATTAATGTACAATCTCACAATGATCACAAATCCCTCTCCATCAGTTATTTCTGGTCTAAAAGTGAACATTGATCATCTTCGCTTGCTTTCTATGACTGTTCACACAGTGGTAGCACATTATATGGAGGTGGTCATGAGGTGGAATAATTCTGGTCTCATGTCTTCAAGGGGAATTATAATTTTTAACATTTTAATGAATGTATCACTATATTGATTTTTGTGAGCACAACTTTTACTGATTACACTGTTTGTAGTTGGCAGAGGTCTGAGATCTTCCAGGGGTGATAACTGGGCTGTTGTATATTTGTCAACATGTACATAAGTTAATATTAGTGAAAGACTTTAGAGGGCTGATGCACGTGACGTGATATACTTTAAATGAACATTTATCTGTCATGGTGTTTTTGACTGTGCATGACTTTCGATCATCCATCTAGGCTTCGTGATTGTTGAAAGATACAAAAAGGTGTTGGTTGGTTGTTTGACACTGTTTTTCTTGACCTTTGACCAAATGACACCAAAATTTAATCACCTCATGTCTATCAGAGTAATATTCTCACCATGTTTGAAGGAAATCTGCCCAGCCGTTTTTGAGTTCTCTTGTCCACAGACATGCTGGTGAAAGCCGTACCATGCAGCTGACACACAGGGTAGTAACTTTATTTATACAGCATTTCTTAGTACCAAGTTGTAATTCAAAGTGCTTACACATTCACAATTATAATATGAGCGAAGCGTCGCGCAGCGGCGTGAAGCTCACTCATGGTACAGGCCGTCCTAAACAGGAAGTGCCAAGTTTCAAATCCACAGTAAAACAGGAAATGTTCACATGTTAAACACTTCCTGGATTGACAAACGAGATCCCGTGGAATCTCGCAGGAACTCTGTGGCAAGCTCACACTCAAACAGGAAGTGCCAATTTATCAGTCACAGTGAAACAGGAAATGTTCAAATGTCAAACACTTCCTGGCATGGGTGGAGCTAGCGTGGAGGTCGGGTTTTCCCTGAAATCTGATTGGACACAGATGATTGACATGTCACAGCACCACACGTCTGGTTGAAAGAGCTGCATTTTGAAATCAGTCACATTGACTATGTTCCTCCTGTCCAGTAGTTGGTGCTGTGTACCACAAAAAGTTCTAATCCACCTTAGTAGAAGAAGAAAAATCTTTGCTCCAGATTTGAACTGAACACGTCGTTTGAACTATGAACTTCTAATCACACCAAACTTATATTGATGAGTAAACGACCGTATTTTATTACAGAAATGAGGTCCAGGTTGTTAAAAGCAGCATTTCACCTTTAATTCAGGTGGCTTATTGTTGTTGTCTTATTAGTGCAGCAGATAACTGAAACAATCCTTCAAATGGTGATACAAGCAACGAATACAGCTGGAGCAAAACTAATGGAGCAACTTTAACTTTTGACCCCTGTACATACTGAAACTGACCTTTGTCACCATTCTTGCTGCTTTTACCTCATAACTCCATAACATTCAGTCACAGATTCTCCAAACTATACCTTTTTTGGAATCTTTATCATCAGGCAAATAATGTGGTGTTGTTTTCTATATGATTGGAGCATCTTTTAATTTAGACCAGGGGTGGGCAACTTGTTCCAGAAAGGGCCGAGAGGGTGATTTCACTGATTAACTGATTCCATCTGCTCAAAGTGATATTAATCAGTGAAATCACCTGGTGGAATCATTGGCTGCAAAGAAAATGAGATGTAAGATGCTGCTCCTCACTTTCTCAGTTGCCCTCAAGAGTATTGGAACACTTGGTATTTCGCACATTTTAATTTGTTTATTCTATTTCAAATCATCTTTTTTCTAAAATGATCTTCCTTAACTCAAACTGAAAGTAAATCTCTAAAGCTTGATATAAATTAATTAAAAATCTAAACTCCAGCTTCCTGACATTTACATTTACTTTACATTTACATTTACTCTGATGGACTACCCAGCAGTGGGGAATAAGTTTCATTACACTAGAAGTCTTTCAGAAAGCGCTGTAACTAGGTTTAAGGATATGATTCCTTCTTTATGTTCTCTAATGCCATATACCAACACAGTGCAGAGTAGCTACCTAAACTCTGTAAGTGAGATAGAGTATCTCGTCAATAGTTTTACATCCTCATTGAAGACAACTTTGGATGCTGTAGCTCCTCTAAAAAAGAGAGCTTTAAATCAGAAGTGCCTGACTCCGTGGTATAACTCACAAACTCGTAGCTTAAAGCAGATAACCCGTAAGTTGGAGAGGAAATGGCGTCTCACTAATTTAGAAGATCTTCACTTAGCCTGGAAAAAGAGTCTGTTGCTCTATAAAAAAGCCCTCCGTAAAGCTAGGACATCTTTCTACTCATCACTAATTGAAGAAATCCATAGGTATTAAAGGCACTGCGCTGCGGTGGTTTGAATCATATTTGTCTAATAGATTACAATTTGTTCATGTAAATGGGGAATCTTCTTCACAGACTAAAGTTAATTATGGAGTTCCACAAGGTTCTGTGCTAGGACCAATTTTATTCACTTTATACATGCTTCCCTTAGGCAGTATTATTAGACGGTATTGCTTAAATTTTCATTGTTACGCAGATGATACCCAGCTTTATCTATCCATGAAGCCAGAGGACACACACCAATTAGCTAAACTGCAGGATTGTCTTACAGACATAAAGACATGGATGACCTCTAATTTCCTGCTTTTAAACTCAGATAAAACTGAAGTTATTGTACTTGGCCCCACAAATCTTAGAAACATGGTGTCTAACCAGATCCTTACTCTGGATGGCATTACCCTGACCTCTAGTAATACTGTGAGAAATCTTGGAGTCATTTTTGATCAGGATATGTCATTCAAAGCGCATATTAAACAAATATGTAGGACTGCTTTTTTGCATTTACGCAATATCTCTAAAATCAGAAAGGTCTTGTCTCAGAGTGATGCTGAAAAACTAATTCATGCATTTAATTCCTCTAGGCTGAACTATTGTAATTCATTATTATCAGGTTGTCCTAAAAGTTCCCTAAAAAGCCTTCAGTTAATTCAAAATGCTGCAGCTAGAGTACTGACGGGGACTAGAAGGAGAGAGCATATCTCACCCATATTGGCCTCTCTTCATTGGCTTCCTGTTAATTCTAGAATAGAATTTAAAATTCTTCTTCTTACTTATAAGGTTTTGAATAATCAGGTCCCATCTTATCTTAGGGACCTCGTAGTACCATATCACCCCAATAGAGCGCTTCGCTCTCAGACTGCAGGCTTACTTGTAGTTCCTAGGGTTTGTAAGAGTAGAATGGGAGGCAGAGCCTTCAGCTTTCAGGCTCCTCTCCTGTGGAACCAGCTCCCAATTCAGATCAGGGAGACAGACACCCTCTCTACTTTTAAGATTAGGCTTAAAACTTTCCTTTTTGCTAAAGCTTATAGTTAGGGCTGGATCAGGTGACCCTGAACCATCCCTTAGTTATGCTGCTATAGACGTAGACTGCTGGGGGGGTTCCCATGATGCACTGTTTCTTTCTCTTTTTGCTCTGTATGCACCACTCTGCATTTAATCATTAGTGATTGATCTCTGCTCCCCTCCACAGCATGTCTTTTTCCTGGTTCTCTCCCTCAGCCCCAACCAGTCCCAGCAGAAGACTGCCCCTCCCTGAGCCTGGTTCTGCTGGAGGTTTCTTCCTGTTAAAAGGGAGTTTTTCCTTCCCACTGTAGCCAAGTGCTTGCTCACAGGGGGTCGTTTTGACAGTTTGGGTTTTACATAATTATTGTATGGCCTTGCCTTACAATATAAAGCGCCTTGGGGCAACTGTTTGTTGTGATTTGGTGCTATATAAAAAAATTGATTGATTGATTGATTGATGAAGTGGTGTAGAGGAGGATTTTCTTCAAAAGAAGACCTGAAAGTTCAGCTACAATTTGACAGAAAGTACATTTGAGATGAAAGACTAGATTTGATGTTTTGGTGAAAGAAACTTTTGTATTTCTTCATAATTGATGTAAATGAAGTCCAAGACATACGATATTCAGTGACTTGGAAATGTTCGTATTTTCATCCCCTGACTTGTCTAAAGAAAACTGGCAATAAAACTGATTATTATTTACAAGTTTGCTCAAGTTTTAGAGATTTGCTTTCAGTTTGAGTTTGAGGAAGATAATTTTTTATTCTTTTTTTGTATTTCTTGTATTTAAAATGACAAACAAATTAAAATGTGTGAAATTCCAAGTGTTCCAATACTTTTGGAGGCCACAGTATCTTAACCTTATGATGAGTGCAAAATGAGTGTGGGATTATTACTGTTTTAAGGTTTAATTTTCACTGTTGCTGCACTTTGTGTCAAATCATAGTCATATATCATATTGATATGAAAATTCAGTAAGGTATATTTTCTATTATACATTCCAAATCTAAGGTGGAACTCTACTAGTATTTACTAAGGTACAACTAAATATCTTTTTAAAAAAGAAGGAAGAAGGAAAAAAAAAAGTATTTCCACTTAGGTGCCTGGTCTTGAGAACCAGGGATGGTAGGTTGAAAAGCTTTTTTATCCCATGGGAACTCTCCCTACCCACCTAAGTGGCTCAAGAATATGCACAGCATGTATATACATGACATTTACATGACAGTTTATATGACAATATTGAGATACAATAATTTGTCCATATTGTACAGCCCTACTGTCAACTAGCTGAAAACTTTGAATATTAATTTACATCTACATTTAAAAAATGCTTAAAGTGGTGGGGGTTAAGAGGGCTGTAATGGGGGGGGGGGGGTCAGCTGAAAATCAAAAAGCTTAAAAAGGTGGGGAGTATGGGGGGCAGAGCCCCTCCAGAAGCTGAAAGGCAAAATAAGGTTCATGCTTAAAAAGGCAGTGTGGGGGGGACTCCCCCAGAAGCTAAAAGGTTTTGGTCATGCTCCCAAAAACCACTTTACTGAAAAAAGTCTGAAGGACCTAAAGGACATGGTTAGATGGCGAGGAGCTTTTCCAAGTATGTGAGAGGAAAATAAAGAAAAATGCTTAAAAACGCGGTTGGAGCCCCCCGCCCCCCCAAAAAATCTGAAAGGTTTCTGCCATGCTAATGCTTTCTTGAAGCATTTACTCTAAATAAAGTCTGAAGAACCTAAATGACATGGTGAGATGCTGACGAGCTTCACTCGTTCATGTCTGTGACATGTGCATATTAATAATAAAAGTACAATAAATGAGATAAATGCAGTATAAAATAGTAAACTCAACTGTAATGTGAGTTAATCACATAAAATGCAGCATACTATACAAACAGTTGACCAGTTTAATTAAAATATTTCATCCCAAAAGATTCTCGACCACCGATGTGTGGTTCCAGCTCGTCTGTGGTTGTGTGAGTGTCTCTTTGTGAGCTTCCTTCTTGTTTTAGTTCCTCTAATGTCACTTAATATCAGTTGGGGGTGGACTCTGCTTTCTAAACCCGCAGGTCTTTCAACCACAAAAACAAACAGCTGTCTGTCACTTGTGATACAAAAAAAACTTGTGGAGACTGATTTCTGTCTCTGTTTGTGTGTCCTCAGGTGGCATGGCTGGTCTTCAGTCAATGATGCGACAGTTCCAGCAGGGAGCCACCGGCAACATGAAAGGCCTGATGGGATTCAACAACATGTGACCGCCAACCGTTCCACTGCCTTAAAAACCAAACAAAAAAACCTCAAAGCTCTGCCTCCTCAATGGAGGGGGAGCGGGAGAGGGGTGGACCTTGGTGAAGCAGGAAAACTTTAGAAAGTAAAACAAAAAAAGTACTAAAATAAATGAGGATTTTGAAGTAGCATTCTCTGCTGGTTTTCACTGAAGATAAACCAGGTTTTCTGCTTGTAGACAAAGAGGAGCGAGATGGTGAGGATTTGGAGTCAGTCAGATCATTTGAAAAGGTCCTTCACCCTCTTACCCTAAGACAGACAAGAGTTCAGAGATCAGTCTCACCTGTGGACCTTTTTTCCTGTTAAATGCAGTGAGTGAAGAGATGGATAAAAGAGTTCATCCCCTCCAGTTTAACACAGTTATCTCAAAAATACTAAATGCTACCATCAAAATAAAAGGGTGTGTCATCAGCATAAACTGGTTGTTGGCTCGCTTTAATGCACCACATAAGGCAAAAAAAGACCCCCCACCCCCCAAGTCATATACCTGTCTGCCACCTGATGCAGGGAGCAGTCTTATCATCACATGCATGATGAAAATTAGGAACAGGTGTGGTTGAAGATAGATGTATCTTGAAATGAGCCTGTCAGTTTTTTCATGTCCAGGGTTTCTGGGTCTGTATGTTTTCTGTCTCAGCACAAATACTTGAAGCTGATTGACTGAGCTCCATCAAACCTAACCGCTGTGGAGATGATCATGTCTGAATTACACACCGTCGGTGTCTGCTGAATTGTCAAAAAAACAAATGCGAGAAGGAATTGAAAGAGCCTGTAAACAGATTTTTATTTTAAGTCACCTGTGATGGATGCTGTGCACACAAGCTTCTCCTGTTTACTATTTTACACTTTACTCAGCACACCTTAGTTTTATCTGTACCAGACACACGGGATTGAAGCTGACAGCCAGAGGGTCTCCTCACATCTCGGACTGTTTAACACCGTGACAGGAGGTTTATTGGGCCCTGTTCAGTCATTAAGTTGTGTATTAACGTTTAATCAGCGGAGCGAGTGCCTGCCGTCTGATTTTTGTCATATTAATGGGAATTTAATGGAATGAGTCGGAAGAAGCGTGATATTAGTTTGACTGTATTTTGTCATACAATAAAAAAATTTGTAATTTCACTGTTTTTAAAGTTGTGTGTTTTTACCGGGCAGCACAGTGGGCTCAGCGGTTTGTACCGTTACCTCACAGCAAGAGTGTCGGGTTTGTTGGCGTGGGTTCCCTCCGGGTGCTCGGGCTTCCTCCCACTTCCACAGACGTGCAGGTTCAGTAAACCAGCGGCTGTAAATTGACGGTCGGTGTGTATGTGTCAGCCCTCGGATGGACTGGATACGATACTGCAGGTTTGGACAAAGCAGGTTTGGACAAAGGATGGGATGCAGAGAACCTGTGTTTAGATTTTGTCTGGGCAGGGAGGAGGGAGTGGCCTGGAGATTTAAAGGCAGGTTTCAGTTCCTGTCAGAAAGAACTTCAAATATCTCCAAGTGTCCTCAGGTTAATCCTCAGGTTGCTCCTGTTATGCATCTGGGCATCTTGCATGAAAGCTCACTGATGTCACTGTGAATGTAAGGCATCATTGTAAAGGGCTTTGGCTATCTGCATAAGGAAAGTGGCCTTGTTCCCAATTGATCGACATAATCACTTTTGTGGCACATTAGAATCAGGTGTTGAGCAGCTGACTGGTGATTAGCCTGTTTTTATGGCGTGTGAAGGGGTGAGGGTGACGGGAGCTGTCATCGTAAGCGCCTCAAACTGGATTTCAGCTGACAATTTGGTTTGCAACTGGAGGGGCACGAAGAAGAGTGCAAGTAACTCGGCGTAGCCCTGGATGTGCAGTTATCCAGATCTGTGGTTATACATATCCAAATTCTACATCTGTACAATTCATTATTATTTATACATTATATCATGTCATATTAAGGAGAAGGCCTGTTTTGCAATGTGATGAAGACTTAATTTTCTGGATTTCCTACCAAAATTAAATTGATTTTTTTATATCTTTTTTTTATCATTTATTTTTTGGTCCGTTTCCCTTTCATCAAGTTTTATCAAAATGTTGATTGCAAACCAACTGACAGGTGAAAACATCACCTCTGGTGGAGTTGGATGTCATGAAGGGTTTTGAATACTATGTGCCAACATTGGCATGTTACTGGGTTAATGTACACTGCATCCAGAAGGTATTCACAGCCTTATTCCAAAATGGATGAAATTAATTTTTTTTCCTCAAAATTCTACACACAATACCCTATAATGATGTGATACAAGTTTTTTTTTAAAATTTCTGCAAATTTATTAAAAATAAAAACTAAGAAATCACACGTCCTTAAGTATTCACAGCCTTTACCATGAAGCTCAAAATTGAGCTCAGGTGCCTCCTGTTTCCACTGATCATCCATGAAATGTTTCTGCAGCTTAATTAGAGTCCACCTGGGATAAATTCAGTTGATTGGACATGATTTGGAAAGACACACACCTGTCTACATAGAAGGTCCCACAGCTGACAGAGCACAAACCAAGCATGAAGTCAAAGGACTTGTCTGTAGACCTCAGAGACAGGATTGTCTGGAGGCACAAATCTGGGGAAGGGAACAGAAACATTTCTGCTGCTTTGAAGGTCCCAATGAGCACAGTGACCTCCATCATCTGTAAATGGAAGAAGTTCAGATCCACCAGGACTCTTCCTAGAGCTGGCCGCCCGTCTAAACTGAGTGATCACGGGAGAAGGACCTTAGTCAGGGAGGTGACCAAGAACCCGATGGTCACTCTGTCAGAGCTCCAGCATTCCTTTGTGGAGAGAGGAGAACTTTCCAGAAGGACAACCATCTCTGCAGCAATCCACCAATCAGGTCTGTATGGTGTCCAGATGGAAGCCACTCCTTAGTAAAAGGCACATGGCAGCCCACCTGGAGTTTGACAAAAGGCACCTGAAGGACTCTCAGACCAGGAGAAACAAAATTCTCTGGTGTGATGAGAAAGATTGAACTCTTTGGCATCATGTTTGGAAGAAACCAGGCACCATCTCTACAGTGAAGCATGGTGGTGGCAACATCATGCTGTGGGGATGTGTTTCAGCAGCAGGAACTGGGAGACTAGTCAGAATTGAGGGAAAGATGAATGCAGCAATGTACAGAGACATCCTGGATGAAAACCTGCTCCAGAGCGCTCTGGACCTCAGACTGGGGTGATGGTTCATCTTCCAGCAGGACAATGACCCTAAGCACACAGCCAAGATATCAAAGGAGTGGCTTCAGGACAAATCTGTGAATGTCCTTGAGTGGCCCAGCCAGAGCCCAGACTTGAATCCGACTGAACATCTCTGGAGGGATCTGAAAATGTCTGTGCACCGACGCTCCCCATCCAACCTGATGGAGCTTGAGAGGTGCTGCAAAGAGGAATGGACGAAACTGCCCAAAGATAGGTGCACCAAGCTTGTGGCATCATATTCAAGAAGACTTGAGGCTGTAATTGTTGCCAAAGGTGGATCAACAAAGTATTGAGGAAAGGGTGTGAATACTTATGTACGTGTGACTTCTTAGTTTTTTATTTTTAACAAATTTGCAAAAATTAAAAAAAAAAAAAACTTTTTTCGCGTCATCATTATGGGGTATTGTGTGAAGAATTTTGAGGAAAAAAATAATTTAATCCATTTTGGAATAAGGCTGTAACCAAAAAATGGAAAAAGTGAAGTGCTGTGAATTCCAGATGCACTGTATTTATGCTAACATGCAAATGTAAGCGCCTTAGCCCCTGAGCTCTTAGGTTGTGTGATAGAATGGTCTTGACCAGGGCTGTACTCCCTGAGTGCCCTGTTGCTTTAACACAGAACGTCTTCACACACAAACATTAAAGAATTCTGGAGCAGTCCTCATGCCATTCAGTGGCATGAGGACCGCTGGATGACCCCTGCCTGTGGTGCAAACACCTGCGTGGACTTCTCATCAAATTACTTTTTTTTTTTCTTTTGTAAAGTTGTGTTAGTTTCCTGTTTTCTGTTTCTTCAACTTTGTAAAACTTTGCAAAAACCTTGTAACTGCTAGAATGTAGCAGAGGGTCACCCCTCTGAGTCTGGTCTGCTTGAGGTTTCTTCCTCAGAGGGAGTTTTTTCTTACCACTGTCACCTGTGTGTTTGCTCACGGGGTTGGTAAGGTTGGACCTTACTTGTGTGAAGCGCCTTGAGGCAAATTTGATTTGATTTGGTGCAATAAAAACTAAATAAATTGAAATTAATTGCTAAACTACTGACTACTATTAACGAAGACCTACACTTTTTGTGCTTTTAATTCATTTTATTAGTAAACGGAGCAGCCGCGGCCTCAACTTTACCTAAATTCTGGGTCGTTTAGTGAAGCTTAGGGCTAGTGGCCAGTGATCACCTTAGTATTTCTTCTGTTTTTCTTGTTGTTTAATGCTGATATAAATTGAAATTTAATTTGGTTCAAGGTTTCTGTGTCTTTTCATTCATGTTATGCACCTGCTTATTCCAGCTGTCACACTCACATCTGCGTACAGTCAATTTAAAGTTTCCACTTCACCTGAACTGCATGTCTTTGGAAGTGGGAGGAAGTTGGACTATGTGGAGCGAACCCACACCAACACGGGGGCAGCATGTAAACCCCACACAGAAAGGACCAGGTTGGATGTGAACATCATCAAGGGAAGCTGAATGGTTCCTGCTGCTGCCAAGATATGTAAAGGATTTTGCATATTTCTGATTTTGCCCAGTAGCACCTACTGGTATGTAAATATGTGATATCAGGCTGCTGCCATGCAAAGCGCTCACTACACACCGGGAGCAACCTAAGGGGGTTGGGGGCGGGGGGCCCTTAGTGATTTTCTGGTCAGGCTGGGGTTTGAACCGAGGATCCTCTGGTCTTAAGCCCATCGCTTAACCACTAGACCATCACCTCTCCATGCAGTCTAAATCAATCCATAAGCTCCTGTGTTACCTGAAGAGATGTTTGAGCAAGTGCAGCATCCTCAACGAAGAGCAGAGCCTGAATGATAATAGTGATGTGTTGATGGTTGAAGATGCCACCTGACATTCTGGACTCAAACCGAACTCCAGTATCAACATCACTCAATGGATCTTGAAGCACCAAACTGCACCCTTGCTTGGTGCCATTTGTGACCTCAAACGAGTCGGACCACCCACCTTCAGAGATGATAGATGCCTTCATACCTTCATGGAATGAAACAATGATGTTCCACATTTTGTCAGATATACCAAATTTTTGGAGAACTTCACACAGGGAAGTTGGTGCTGTTGAACATGATGGTGGGTTTATGGTGTTTTTGTGTTGTTGCTCTTTATTTTTCTTTCCCTGGTTTCTTAACTTGAGTCAGTGACCCACTGTGTGTTGTCTTTTTGTTACTTCGCTGCTCGTTATTAGCTGAACATGATGACATACAGTTAACATACATCAAAACACACTGGATGAAACCAGGTGGGTGTACTTGCTTAGCTGCCTGGAAACCAAAGTTAAATTTCTACCAACTTCTTCTTCTTTCAGCTCCTCCCATTAGGGGGCACCACAGCAGATCAAGCATCTCCATCTCACCCTGTCTTCTGTATCTTCTTGTGCCACACCATCCACCTGCATGTCCTCCCTCAGCACATCCATAAACCTCCTCTTTGTCCTCCCTCTTCTCTTCCTGCCTGGTGGCTCCATCCTCAGCATCCTTCTCCCTATATACCCTGCCTCCCTCCTCTGCACATGTCCAAACCATCTCATTCTCTGATTTTGTCTTCAAACAGTCCTACTTGTGCTCATATGTTCATTTCTAATCCTGTCCATTGCAGAAGAACAGGTGCATAGGTTTCTTGGCCTTCACATGATTGTTTTAATTTTGTCATGAGCACTTGTCATAAATGATCTGAAACAGACATTATTATTATTATTATTATTATATTTGACCTATGGTGACCTCAGAGGTACATCTCTGCTTTTTTGCAGATGATGTGGCAATTGCAATGAGAATCAGCACCTCCAAATCTGAGACCCTGGTCCTCTGTCAGGAAACAGTGGATTGGCCCCTCTGGGTCAAGAGAGCGTTACTACCCTAAGGGAAGGAGTCTGGGGTCTTGATCATGAGTGGGGGTGGGTGGGTGTTTTACAGATGCTGTACTGGTCTGTTGTGGTGAAGAAGAAGCTGAGCCAGAAGGTGAGACTCAATTTACCAGCCAATTTACACTCCATCATCACCTATAGTCATGAACTTTGAGTAACGACTGAAAGAATAAGGTTGTGGGTCAAGTGGAAGAAATGAGATTTCTCAATTGGGTATCTGGACTTACACTCCTGAACAGGACTGGACTATCCAGGAGGGACTCTGGATTCTAGACCCTCTAATGTGCAGAGCCCCACATAGTAGGTGAGATGGGACAAGGCTCGAACAGAAGCAAAGGTTGACATAGGCGGAGTTACAGTCTTGTGCTTATTCAACATTAAGTCAATGGTTGCCACAGTTATAAAAATGAGTTCAATACAGGCCCCGAGGCCCATTGGTGCAGGTACTTAATAGCCCCAGATACTGTAGCTCGAAGTGGTAGAGAGGAAATCGAACCTAGGGCCCTGTGGTAGCCCAACTCTTAATCCTGAGCTTCACAGAGAGGTCCTTTACTCAAACAAACCAAAACATTGCCCATTGTACCCATGAAAATCTTGAGTATTATTGCTTCACACTGGCCTAAAAATGCCTTATTTGGGTTGATCTGAAGTGAGTATTTTTACACAGTGTTTGTCCGCCTGCCCTGCTGTGGGGCGCTGACTGTGGAAGACCCAGGTGATTTTCACATGAGATGAAAAAAGACAACTATACCTACGTCAATGGACACGACCACCTTTAACCCTCTTTATTCAATCAATCAATCAATCAATCAATTTTTTTATATAGCGCCAAATCACAACAAACAGTTGCCCCAAGGCGCTTTATATTGTAAGGCAAGGCCGTACAATAATTATATAAAACCCCAACGGTCAAAACGACCCCCTGTGAGCAAGCACTTGGCTACAGTGGGAAGGAAAAACTCCCTTTTAACAGGAAGAAACCTCCAGCAGAACCAGGCTCAGGGAGGGGCAGTCTTCTGCTGGGACTGGTTGGGGCTGAGGGAGAGAACCAGGAAAAAGACATGCTGTGGAGGGGAGCAGAGATCGATCACTAATGATTAAATGCAGAGTGGTGCATACAGAGCATACAGAGCATTCTTTATTGTGAATCGATATGGTCTTGCCCACATGGCGAACTGTTTGCTGACCCCAGCACTTTGAACAGATTATACCATGTTGGCGGTGAAGTTATGGTTTGGGCGAACATGAGCTGTGGACAACAGACATGAATGATTTTATTGATGGCAAAGTGAATGAGATGAGATGTCATTCATCCACCGCCATCGCCAAGAAGGATTGATGCACAATTCCTGGAAGCTGGAAACCTCCCAGCTCTACATGGCCTCACTAATACGAGTGGTTATTAAATTTATGAACACAAATCATTTGAATAAACCTTTTGTGATCGTAAAAAAAACTTTTATATCTTTTATTTCAGCTCATGAAAAATAGGAGTGAAAACAGAAGTGATGCTTTTACATTTTTGTAAAAGTGCTTTACATGATCAAAATGAAATCCCACACAAAGAGTGGAAAAATGTGAAAAACAGTTTTGATAACATTATAATATTGTAGGAGGTCATGTGGGCTCAGTCAGGAAGGTAGTCCCTACAAACTGAGTCAGAGTGAGACCTCTGTGAGGGTTTGATCGGAGTGAGACATCACTGAGGGTTTGGTCGGAGTGAGACCTCTGAGGGTTTGGTCGGAGTGAGACCTCTGTGAGGGTTTGGTCGGAGTGAGACCTCTGTGAGGGTTTGGTCGGAATGAGACGTCACTCAGGGTTTGGTCGGAGTGAGACCTCTGTGAGGGTTTGGTCGGAATGAGACGTCACTCAGGGTTTGGTCGGAGTGAGACCTCTGTGAGGGTTTGGTCGGAGTGAGACCTCTCTGCGGGCTGTGTCAGAGTGAGACCTCTGAGGGTTTGGTCGGAGTGAGACCTCTGTGAGGGTTTGGTCGGAGTGAGACCTCTCTGTGAGCTGTGTCGGAGTGAGACCTCTGAGGGTTTGGTCGGAGTGAGACCTCTCTGCGGGCTGTGTCGGAGTGAGACCTCTGTGAGGGTTTGGTCGGAGTGAGACCTCTCTGCGGGCTGTGTCGGAGTGAGACCTCTGTGAGGGTTTGGTCGGAGTGAGACCTCTCTGCGGGCTGTGTCGGAGTGAGACCTCTGTGAGGGTTTGGTCGGAGTGAGACCTCTCTGCGGGCTGTGTCGGAGTGAGACCTCTGTGAGGGTTTGGTCGGAGTGAGACCTCTCTGCGGGCTGTGTCGGAGTGAGACCTCTGTGAGGGTTTGGTCGGAGTGAGACCTCTCTGCGGGCTGTGTCGGAGTGAGACCTCTGTGAGGGTTTGGTCGGAGTGAGACCTCTCTGCGGGCTGTGTCGGAGTGAGACCTCTGTGAGGGTTTGGTCGGAGTGAGACCTCTCTGCGGGCTGTGTCGGAGTGAGACCTCTGTGAGGGTTTGGTCGGAGTGAGACCTCTCTGCGGGCTGTGTCGGAGTGAGACCTCTGTGAGGGTTTGGTCGGAGTGAGACCTCTCTGCGGGCTGTGTCGGAGTGAGACCTCTGTGAGGGTTTGGTCGGAGTGAGACCTCTCTGCGGGCTGTGTCGGAGTGAGACCTCTGTGAGGGTTTGGTCGGAGTGAGACCTCTCTGCGGGCTGTGTCGGAGTGAGACCTCTGTGAGGGTTTGGTCGGAGTGAGACCTCTCTGCGGGCTGTGTCGGAGTGAGACCTCTGTGAGGGTTTGGTCGTAGTGAGACCTCTCCGTGAGCTGTGTCGGAGTGAAACCTCTGTGAGGGTTTGGTCAGAGTGAGACCTCTCTGTGAGCTGTGTCGGAGTGAAACCTCTGTGAGGGTTTGGTCAGAGTGAGACCTCTCTGTGAGCTGTGTCGGAGTGAAACCTCTGAGGGTTTGGTCGGAGTGAGACCTCTGTGAGGGTTTGGTCGGAGTGAGACCTCTCTGCGTGTTTTTTCTCTCTGTGTCTTGACGTGGCGCCTCCATGTTGTTTTGTTGGTGTCGTCACGGTGAGTTGCAGCAGCCTTGGAGAGGTGAGTGACAGCGTCTAATTTGTCTTTTTGCTATGACACACCTGAAACTATTAGGGTTCTAAAAGCTCCTGGACGGAGTCATTTTATGTTTTGTTTTTTTTTACTGTCACCTCGTTGACTTTAAAACACACGCGCTCGTTTGGCGCCGCCGTTAGCTTCACCTGCTAACTCCACCTGGTTAAAACTCTCAGACACCGCGGCGTGTTTTCATTATTTATGAGGCAATAACTTCAGTGTTACTGGCTGTGTTCATACCTTTTCTTTTATTTTTGATATGGTTGTTTTATGTATTTTATGTAAAGAATCCAAAACCATTGTGAGCTGCATTGTTTTTTTTTTTGTTTTTTTTTATTAATTAACTGATCTGCGTTTGGGTCTCGAACACTCGTCATGATTGACAGAGTATATATAGTCATCTAATTGAAGACTGCAGTGAGTGAAAAAGGGAGAAGGTCAATATATAGTGTCAATTCAATTTTCAATTTATTTAATTTGTATAGCACCACATCACAACAGAGTTACCTCAGAGTGCTTCACACATTAAGGTCTAAACTTACTAACCCCCAGAGCAACAGTGGTAAGAAAAAACTCCCTCTGAGGAAGAAACCTCAAGCAGACCAGACTCAAAGGGGTGACCCTCTGCTTGGGCCATGATACAGACACAAATTACAGAACAGTTCACAACAATTCACGGACGAATATAAAGGAAATGCTATTGGTGCACAGGACAGGAGGGTCTCCAGCACAAATACCACACCCACCTCTGGATGGAGAAATACTGTATAATTTGTCAGCATTAAACAACAAGAAAAACAGAAGAAATACTAAGGTGATCACCGGCCACTAGCCCTAAACTTCACTAAAAGACCCAGAATTTAGGTAAATTTGAGGCTGTGGCACGCTCCAATTACTAATGAATTAAAAGAGTAAAAAACATAAAACAAAACTATACCAGTATGCTAGCCATATGAAAGGGAAAATAAGTGCATCTTAAGTCTGGACTTGAAAATCTCCACAGAATCTGACTGTTTTATTGATGCAGGGAGATCATTCCACAGAACCACGTACGGCAGCACAATTAACAGTTTTAAAGGCCAACTCCACAGAGACTGGTGTGGTCTCTTTAACCTGTACCACTGTATCTTTACCTACTAAATGTAGCTCAAAGAGGTTAATAAATTAGAACTAGAGTCCACAGTCGCATTGAGCCCTGTCCCAGGAGGGAGGCGTGGTCAGCATTTTAATTCCAGGCAACTCATTGGGAAGCACATAGGTGCTCAGTTAGTCTCATCAAGAAACAGGTGGAATATGCTGGAAAGCAGCACATGTTGGCAAAGCCACAAATGGAGGAAGGAGGGAGACAATATTCCCTTCCATAAGTAAGTGGTTTTGGTTCTTCTTGTCACTTGGTCCATGACGTTTGGTTGATAAACAGCTGTATGTTTACTGCCTGTGTCAGGACACGGACCATTAACTCTTCACTTATGTCTAGTTGAGATTTTCCCCTGCTGCTGATGGATGGTGAGAACGTGTCCAGGCCTGTTGGCCAGCGGTGTGTAATAATCCAGTGGATTCATCCTCTGGAGCAGACGTAGCAAACATGAATCTTATAGAGCAACGCTGACATAATTCCTCTCTTTTTCAGCCTCTAGGTAATCACCTGTCCAACCCCTGTCTCCCTGTGCTGCCATGGCAACTTTCCCAGAGTACATAGCTCAGAATGAGGATCGTGACGGCGTGCGGTTCAGCTGGAACGTGTGGCCGTCCAGTCGGCTGGAGGCCACCCGTATGGTGGTACCTGTGGCCACGCTCTTCACACCACTGAAGGAGCGCCCTGACCTGTCGCTAGTCCAATACGAACCACTTCTGTGCAGTCGGGCTACCTGCCGTGCCGTGCTCAACCCGCTCTGGTGCGCACTAGAACACATTGTGGGCAGATGGGGAACCAGGGTGGGCGTGGAGAACAGGTTCCGATGTCTTAGATAGTTGTCAGTACTCACATTCCAGTTCAGGTTTAAAGGTCACTGTCAGATGGTAGTTACCCACTCTAACTTTACTGTGGAACTGATCACCATTCTGCTCTGATTCTTTTTTTGTAGCCAAGTGGATTTCAGAGCTAAGCTGTGGGCCTGTAACTTTTGTTACCAGAGGAACCAGGTACATGCGCATTTATAAACTGCCATATTTTCTAGAACACGTTGCATCCATGTGTGTCGCATATGTCAAAAAATGCATCAACTAAAGGAAAATAGCATGTATGTTATGTTTATTTTTGAAATGTGACACTTCATGCAGCACGTAGCAAAATTCATTTAATTGCTGCATTATTTATTTATGAAACAGACATAGTGTTCATGAGTGGAAATTAGCGAGCTAACTGTTATT
The DNA here is from genome assembly GCF_902500255.1 of Thalassophryne amazonica. Classification (NCBI taxonomy): domain Eukaryota; kingdom Metazoa; phylum Chordata; class Actinopteri; order Batrachoidiformes; family Batrachoididae; genus Thalassophryne; species Thalassophryne amazonica. The sequence continues at coordinate 3,237,783 of NC_047121.1, forward strand.
GTACTAGGCAGAAATGTAAGTAAACATCTTTTGGCCACTGAACAGATCATTGTACATACTGTAAATGATTTATTTATCCATTTATAACACATACACTACATTAGTCAGCAGAGGCTAACAAGCTAAGTAATGATATTGGAACAGGCACATAATGTGTGTAAACTGTTTCTTTTGGCCTCTGAGCTCATGGTCATATGTGAGGAAAACTCATATGTTAAAGATAACAGATTTAGCTTAGCCCACTTGCACTTACTGTTCTAGTTGTCTCACACAGTCCAAATAGTGTTGTGCTGAACAGTTTAAACATTATAGTCCCTCTGTTTATTCCATAGCGTAGCCAATCTTGTCCGCGCTCTCTCTGCCAAATCTGTCTTTTGCGTTCTGTAACCCGTGGTCGAATTGTTCCTATTTTTTAAATACTCTCTGATGCTTTTAATCATCTGTTTCTCGGCCATGGTCTTACTTCATCTACCTAAATATCGAAACATCAAAATGGCATCGCTGCTTGTTGTGCCCGGCCAGGCGCGTCGCTATGTTGGTGGTGCATGCACACAACCGACCTACCGCAGTGCTCCTGGTATCTTTGAATGCGAGTATTGCTTTAGAGTGTAAGCTGCAGTACCTCCCAAACTAGGAAAAAACAAACAAACAGGACTTACACTTTGGAAAATATGGTATTTGTTGTGACACAGTGTTCAAATACTGTATTTATGATGTCTTGTGTTTGATGCCATTTCAGTTCCCTCCTTCCTATGCTGGAATCTCTGAAATAAATCAACCGGCTGAGCTACAGCCACAGTTCTCTACTATAGAGTATGTGGTCCAGGTGAGACAGGGACATACTTGGTCACAGAGAGGCAGGTGACAGACAGGGTGACTGTGTTGCCTGATGTATGGTTTGTCCCCAGCGAGGTCCCCAGATGCCGCTTGTCTTCCTGTATGTTGTGGACACCTGCATGGAGGATGAGGACCTGCAGGCTCTGAAAGAATCTCTTCAGATGTCTCTTTCTCTGCTTCCTCCCACTGCCCTGGTGGGTCTCATCACCTTTGGTCGAATGGTTCAGGTGCACGAGCTTGGCTGTGAGGGAATCTCCAAGAGCTATGTCTTCAGAGGAACAAAGGACTTGAGTGCCAAGCAGTTGCAGGTAGCTATTACTAAAACCACTATAACTATTCCTCAAGGATCCGGAACTTTTCCTGCAGATAGCCAGCAGTGATAACTAGTTTTTGTGTTGCTCCCCATCTGCAGCGCTGAGCTGAATAATGCACGTCAGCACTGTGCACATACACAGAGTTATTTGAAGTGGAAGGATGTATTTGGTCATCCCAAGTAGGTCAGGACACCAGTGTGTGCACATCATTGTTACCCAAATTCAGATTCTAACCTTTTCAGTTAGTGCTGTCAGGAAAAGGAAATTAATTTGTGACAATTAATGACAGTAGTGGTGGTATATGGGCTGAATATTTACCACTGACAACACTGTCCAGCCTGTATACCACATGAGGTATATGGCTCAGCCCAGATAAGGGCGTTACCACTGAACGGCTCAGTGTGGCAGCCGGCACCCAACCCTGTAACCACTCCTTCATATAGGGTTATCGACTATCGCATTGACTCTTGTACTTTGGCTTGTGAGAAGTCCTACTGTGTCCTCCAATGCCTAGTTTGTGCAGGTAGTAACCATACAAGAAGTGGCCTGTGGTAGCTAGTCTTGTATGTAGTGCAACAGACAGCCAGTCTTTACTTATAAAGAAGTCTGGCTGTTCTGATTGTGAGCCAAGATCACACAGGACACGAATTGCACTCACTAGCTAATAGTGCTAATTATTTTTTAATGCTTTGGTGACTCTGCAGGAGATGCTTGGTCTGAGCAAACCTTCAGCCTCTCAGCAAAGAGGACCTCAAGCTGCTCAACAACCTCTTTTTAACAGGTACATCCATCCATCCCTCCATCCACAGTCAGGGCCTTAGGTTTACTTACACTTGCTAAAAAAAACAAACAAACTGAAACTCAATATTCCCCAATTTCAGACTTTCCACTTAACCAAGTGATAGGTGTGTTAATTCAGTAAGAATGTCCAATTCATTTACACTAGGACTCGTCAAGATAACACGTTATATCGTGTTAACGCATTAATTAATTAGTGGTGACAATTTTTTTTAATCGCACATTAACGCAGTTGATTTTTTTTTTTTTTTTTTTAAAGAGTCTGTTGCTCACATGCTTTTGTTTTGCAAGTCTGTCGCTGACTGCTGCTGCACTCAGAGGAACTGGTGTGATGAGTCCCTGACTGGAAATGAAAAGAATCGGCGGATAAACCAACCTACATGGGGCTCTGACTATTGTTTGTGCGTATGCACCAAACAGCATTTTGGAGTATTCGGCCTTCTTGGAGTCCCTGAATGGAGTCCTGTATGGTCTCCGGTGGGGGACTCCATTGTTCTGCTGGGGGACTTCAACGCACACGTGGGTAATGACAGAGACGCCTGGAGAGGTGTGATTGGGAGGAATGGCCTCCCTGATCTAAACCCGAATGGTCGTTTTGTTATTCGATTTCTGTGCTAGTCATGGACTGTCCTTAATGAACACCATGTTCAAACATAAGGATGCTCATAAGTGTACATGGTACCAGAGCACCCTAGGTCGAAGATCGATGATCGATTTTATGATCGCATCATCCGATTTGAGGCTGCATGTTCTGGACACTCAGGTGAAGAGAGGGGCATAGCTGTCACCTGATCACCATCTGGTGGTGAGTTGGATCAGACGATGGGGAGGACTTTGGACAGACCTCGTAAGCCCAAACGGATAGTGCGGGTGAACTGGGAACGTCTGGAGGAGCCCACTGTCTGACAGATCTTCAACTCACACCTCCGACAGAGCTTCTCGAGCATCCCTGTGGAGGTTGGGGGCATTGAACCAGAATGGGCAATGTTCAAAGCTTCCATTGCTGAAGCTGCAGCGCGTGGTGGACACCAGTGGTCAGGGAAGCCGTCCAACAAAAGGAGTCCTTCCGGGACATGTTATCTCGGAGGACTCCAGAGACAGTTGCAAGGTACCGACAGGCCCGAAGGGCAGCAGACTCTGGTGTGGGAGGACTTCGGAGCAACCATGGAGAAAGACTTTCGGTCGGCACCAAGGTGCTTCTGGCGGACCATTAGGCACCTTAATAGGGGAAAACGGAGAACCATCCAAGCTGTCTACAGTAAGGATGGGACTCTGTTGACCTCAACTGAGGATGCAATCCGGCGCTGGAAGGAACACTTTGACGAACTCCTCTATTAGACCGGAGCACCCTCTATAGTAGGGGCAGAGCTGGTAGCTGATGGAGGATTTTCATCAATTTCCCTGGTGGAAGTCACTGAGGTAGTCAAACAATGCCGCAGTGGCAAGGCCCCGGGGGTTGAGGAGATCCGTTCAGAAATGCTGATGGCTCTGGGTGTGGAGGGATTGTCTTGGATGAGACGTCTCTTCAACATTGCGTTGAGGTCTGGGACAGTGCCTAAGGAGTGACAAACTGGGGTGGTGGTCCCCATATTTAAAAAGGGGGACCAGAGAGTGTGTGCCAGTTACAGGGGCATCACACTACTCAGCCTCCCTGGTAAAGTCTACTCCAGGGTGCTGGAAAGGAGGGTTCGGCCGATAAACGAACCTCTGATTGAAGAGGAACAATGCGGGTTCCGTCCTGGTCGTGGAACAACCGACCAGCTCTTTACTGTCACAAGGATCCTGGTGGGTGCCTGGGAGTATGCCCATCCAGTCTACATTTGTTTTATGGACTTGGAGAAGGCGTATAATCGGGTACCTCGGGAGATACTGTGGGAGGTGCTGCGGGAGTACGAAGTGAGGGGGTCCCTTCTCACGGCCATCCAATCTCTGTACTTGCAAAGCGAGAGCTGTGTTCAGGTGCTTGGCAGTAAGTCAGACTCTTTTCCGGTGGAGGTTGGCCTCTGTCAGGGCTGCACCTTGTCACCAATCCTGTTTGTAATATTCATGGACACGATATGGAGGCGTAGTCGGGGGGGAGGATTTCCAGGTTGGTGGGCTCAGGGTCTCATCACTACTTTTTGCAGATGATGTGGTCCTGTTGGCTTCATCAACCTGTGACCTCCAATGCTCACTGGATCGGTTCGTAGCCGAGTGTGAAGCAGCTGGGATGAGGATCAGTATCTCTAAATCTGAGGCCATGGTTCTTAGCAGGAAATCGATGGATTACCTACACCAGTTAGGGAATGAGGTCTTGCCCCAAGTGAAGGAGTTCAAGTACCTTGGGGTCTTGGTCATGAGTGAGGGGACAATGGAGTGTGAAATTGGCTGGAGAATCGGTGCAGCAGGGGCGGTGTTGCATTCGCTATGCTGTACTGTTGTGACGAAAAGGGAGCTGAGCCAAAAAGCGAAGCTCTCGATCTACTGGTCAGTCTTCGTTCCTACTCTCACCTATGGTCATGAGGGTTGGGTCATGACCGAAAGAACTAGATCGCGGGTACAAGCGGCTGAAATGGGCTTCCTTAGGAGGGTGGCTGGTGTCTCCCTTAGATATAGGGTGAGACGTTCGGTCATCTGTGGGGAGCTCGGAGTAGAGTTGCTGCTCCTTCGCGTTGAGAGGAGCCAGCTGAGGTGGTTCGGGCATCTGGTAAGGATGCCCCCAGGGCGCCTCCCTAGGGAGGAGGAGACCCCGGGGAAGACTCAGGACTAGGTGGAGAGATTATATCTGCACACTGGCCTGGGAACACCTCGGGATCCCCCAGTCAGAGGTGGTCAGTGTGGCACAGGAAAGGAAAGTCAGGGGTCCCCTGCTGGAGCTATTGTCCTCGCGACCTGAACCCGGAAAAGCGGGTGAAGATGAATGAATGATGATGATTTTGCATATAATGATGCGATTAATCATGGAAATCGTGATTAATCGCGATTACAATGTTTAATCGTTGCAAGTTATTTTAAAAATCATATTTGAAAGATGGCTTCACGGCCAGTTTTTCAGCAGGTCAAAGGTTTACATACACCAAGTTGGCTGATTGTGAAATTGTGGTTAAGTTGGACTAGGCCTATCTGTAGAGCCATTGCCTTCTTTTAATTAATGGCCCCATCATAAGTGACCAACAAATCAAAACCCCAAAGCTCACGTGCGTTAGTTGTGGTAAACATGCCGTGAAGAAATGCAGCTCGTTTGTTGCAGCAGTAGCCAACATCCCAACACACGCGTGGAGGTGGGAACCACATGCAGACTAGACAGGCAGAATCAAACCCACGGCTTTCTTATGCGACAGTGGAGCTGACTACTGCACTAAACAAGGTGCATTCCTTCAAAACACTCTCAAGATAAGAACATCTGCTAAAAGCTAAAACTGCTCTGTTGGTGTCAAGAAGAATATTCAGAACATTCAGGCTACATTTTCTTGTTCGGCTTTTCTGTGAAATTAAGGCCTAGTTCAAAAGTAATGAAGCCTAACTGCTAATTTGCATTGCATTTGTCATGAACAAGCCATTATTTTATTTGGTACCATCCAGATTTATCTGTGAGTTGCCTATAGTCTCTTTGACAGGTACTGAAAATTTCATGGAAAAATTCCGCACGGTTCCAGAGATATGCATGAAATAAACCCCAAAAATAGCACTTTTTTAATCAATTTTGTGTGACATTGATATTTAGCATTATTTAAAGTTGAATGTTAAAGAAATAAACTTGTATTTTGTCCGTTTGTTTGTTTGTGCTTCATACTAACACACAGTAAGACATTTTTTTAAAGGTAGAAATGTCATTTCCTAGAAAAACATCATGTTTCTAAAGCAAGGTTAAACTGTCGCAAGTGTAACGCTGAGAATAAGTCCTTGATTTATTTGTGTCAAAACCTTAGCTATATCGCCTCCTCTACTTCAGTAGAATAATTATATTACTTGTTCAATAATACCAGGAACTAATGGAGATAATTTCTTTGTTTCAGGCTTCTGCAAACTACAGAAGATACCTCCAACTGTTGTCACAAGCGTTACGCTCTACGGTCATTCTATGCCAAATGGGTCAAATTTTAAAAAATTCCCCACATGACCCCTTCAAAAAAAAAGAAAAAAATTGTACTTGTTCCCCAGCCAGAGAACTGGAAATACCCCAAGTTTTAATGAGCCAGCTCTAATACTTTAAGCACAGGAGCTGTTTCAAAATCGCAGCATTTTTGTTCTTATTTGAAAAAAGCACTTTCTGGCCAAATTTGGCGAGCAATATAGCCTAGCCAAATTAAGTGAAACCCTTCAAACTTACCATTTTAGGTAAAATCATACTGGAAAAGCCATATCTGGCATCAAAACAATGATATCTGGCTTAATTTTTTATCCAACTGTTCTTAAAACTGCCAAAAATGGTATTTTTTTCTAAACGAGGTCTGACTTTGAGCATGCACTGTGTCAAAATAGATTAATGCCCACGCTTCTCCTTACAGACATAGACTGTCATGAATCAGTTACAACACCAGAATGTTTCATTTTTTCATTTCAGCCAAAATTGTGCTTGTGAGGGAAAAATTGAAATTGTGCAATTTTGATTTTTTGCAAAAATACCCTCTAATTGACCACAGAAATCACCAGGTGAGCAATTGATTAAAAAATTTAAATTTCAACCATGCAATTATATGGATGTAAAGATGATATATCCTAAATTTCAAGTTTGGGCAAGAAATATTTATATTTTAATTATTTTTTTACAATAGGCAATATTGTGTGAAATCGCACATTGACTATATGGTGTTAAGTCTTAATCAATGGGCTAGAAATGTGAATATATAGTTATTACATAATAACTATAATAATTATACAGTTATTTTAACTTGGTAAAAAACTGTATTGCTGATGGATGCAACAGCACAGGGTACCCAAATGAATGATAATTTTGACAATTTCCCAGAAAAAGGTCAGGCTATATTTAGAATTTCCCAGAAGGTGGGATTAACTGAACAACCTAATTTCAACCTGGTTTCCCAGAAATAGGTCAGAGAATTTCTGGTAATTCTGACCATTGCCTAATCATATTCTCATCAATCATGGAGGCAAAATGTGCTCTAGGGTTGACTTTGCAAGATGAATATCATCGAAAGACATTGTGTAAGACAGTTGGCTTTCACAATTTTGTTGATTTGAGTGATGCTGGAGCTCAGTCTGAATGACAGTGATCAGAACAAAGTTGAGTCACTTCTCCCAGGGTTTTTGCACACATAACATGTATACTGATGACAAATATTATTATAGTAGCTGATTTACTTTTAGCCTTTTTGCGTGTTCTGTGTCTGCAGAAAACACGTTTTCCTGAACATAACCCAAGAACATAGTTTTCGGACATGATGGCTTTGTTTGGTATACATGGTATACCTAGAATAAGAGCGCTTTGTTTGCAAATGTGTGCATTTTAAAGATTATGTAGGAAATATTACTTGTTCACTGTGTATTTTACTATTAAATATAAGAACTGAATCATTCAGGTAAACCTTGAAAGTATTTTTAGATTACATGACATTGTATATCGTGTTGTTGGATCTGTATTCATAAAAATTATGACTTTTCAGAAAAATTAAAAATATATAAATATTTCTTGCCCAAACTTGAAGTTTAGTGTATATATAATCTTTACATCCATATAATTGCATGGTTGAAATTTCAAATTTTTTATCAATTGCTCACCTGGTGATTTTTGTGGTCAATTATGGGGTATTTTTGCGAAAAATCGAAATTGCGTAACTTCAATTTTCTCTTGCAAGCAAAATGTAAGCTGAAATGCAAAATTGAAACATTCTGGCATTGTAACTAGTTCATAAGAGTCTATGCCTGTAAAGAGAAGTGTGGGTATTATCCATTTTGACACAGTGCATGCTCAAAGTAAGACCTCCTTTAGAAAATATACCGTTTTTGGCAGTTTTTAAGAACAGTTGAATAAAAAATGAAGCCAGATATCATTGTTTTGATGCCAGATATGGCTTTTCCAGTATGATTTTGCCTAGGATACTAAGTTTGAGGGGTTTCACTTAATTTGGCTAGGCTATATTGCTCTCCAAAGTTGGCCAGAAAGTGCTTTTTTCAAATATGAACAAAAATACTGTGATTTTGAAACAGCTCCTGTGCCTAACGTATTAGAGCTGGCTCATTAAAACTTGGGGTATTTCTGTTTCTCTGGCTGGGGAGCAAGTGCAGTGTTTTCACTTTTTTTGGAGGGGGTCATGTTGGGACCACTGGCTTACTTGGCATGGAATGACCCTCTAGCACAGGGGTGGCCAAGTTCGGTCCTCAAGAGCCACATTCCTGACACTCTTAGTTGTCTCCCTGCTCCATCACACCTGAATCCAATGAAAGACTCATTAGCAGACTTCTAATGAGCCACCCCTGCTCTAGCACATTATAGTATATATGCACTGATCATTTCTAGCAATGACTGAACCGAGACCAATAGAAATATTGAAACTCTGATATATAACCATACCTAAAATAACGTGCAAAAAGACCCACTTTAAAATTTTGATGGTTATGTCACACTTTGGCTTCATTATTTTTTAACTCGGCCTTAAGGCATCAGAGTTGCTTTTAACGTTTTCATTATTGTTGTTTTTAGTTTGTGAAATATGTATTTTAAAGCATCTTTCGTGCCCTCAGGTTCCTCCAGCCGGTCCAGATGATCGACATGAACCTGACTGACCTACTGGGGGAGCTGCAGCGTGACCCCTGGCCTGTCACTCAGGGGAAAAGACCTCTGCGCTCACTGGGTGTGGCTCTGTCTATTGCTGTTGGCCTTTTGGAGGTAAAATTGGGTGGTGTTCACTTTGTAAACAGTCCGTCACGTGTAGTTTCCCTATTTAACAGGTCATTGTGTTGTTTTAAAGGGGAACTCCAGGATTTTACAAACGAGGCTCTATTTTAAATGTTTTGTGTGTCATCTTTTCACGCAGAAGAAAAATTTAATTAATTGGCACAGTATTGATTTAGAACACAAACACTGTGTTCAGGCTGATTCATGCAGTGGCAAAGGGCAAGATGGAAACACTTTCTCTAAACTTCATGTCGTCATTGAACAGGTGGTAGCACAGAGAGGTTTCCTGCGGAGATAAACATTTGATTTTTTACCTCACAAATTGTAAATGATCTTTTTAAAACGACCAGTCGTACAGTTAGCCAATTACCTCAGCCTCCTAACCACCAGACGACACTGCTCTTCATTGTCTTTAAAAATAGCAAAATTCTGACTGTCTCTGCAGTGACATTGATGTATATGTCTGTGTCCTTGGAGTTTGAGAGACGCCTGGGAACAGCTCATAGCATCATGAGGACTCTTGACGGAGGTATTTTGTCCCTTCGTTGAGGAAGAAAGGTCCAAGTCTTCAGGGTGCTGGTGCTCCCTGTCCTACTGTATGGGTGTGAGACTTGGACACTAACTAGTGACATTAGGAGACAACCGGATTTCTTTTGGCTTTTTGAAGGATTCCTGGGTACCACTGGAATGACTTTGTGTCAAATTAACAGTTATTTCGGGAGACTAAGATGCGGACTGTCACTTGTATTCTGAGGGAACATCAGTTGTGACATTTTGGCTTCTGACACGTTTCTCTGGGCGTGATCCAGCACGAGTGCCTCAGTGTTGAGGACCCCAGCGGCTGGACAAAGCATGTGTCAGTGTCACCTTCTTGAAATAAAGAAATATACTGCAGTGGACTTTGGACCAGCTTTTTGGAGGTCTAAGGCACAAACACTTTCTTGTGACAGGTAAGAGTACTCTGTGCTGACCACACCTTATTTGTAGATCAGCACTGTTCCATGTGCTCAAGGTCTTGTGTGATTTCGAGGACGTGGCTGCACGCATAATGGTGAAACCAGCAAGTGCCCAAGCACTGCACTGTGCCAGGTGATAAATGGGGCCATTAATCTAATTAGCTGAAGTCTTATCTCATTCGTCCACCCAGTTCCTGCAGCTGCTCTTCCTGTTGTGGGTCCAGTGTGATTCAGTAGAGCATGCGCAAATTATTGCTGCAATATGCAGGTACACACACGTATTTGATCAGCATATGTGTTGACTTAGAAACAAATCCAGGAACAAAATAGCAATACATTCGTACGCTCACCGGCCAAGTTCTTCTCTATGAAATAGTGCTTCTTGTGTATCTGACAGAGCGTTTCATAAGCATGGGGTGATAACGGGCAGCACTCAGTGTGGCCATGGTGCCAGTTTGGAAAATATTTTAACTCTCCTACCAGCTCTGTTTCTGACAGACAGCATATTAGTCCATGAGCCAGTCATCAATTTTGACCTAATCGGTACCACTGAAGGTGACTAAACGACACTTAGAATCCAGCCTCAGTGTATCATGACTTACACAAAAATGTATGATAGCCATTCCAGGGTGGTAGCTGTAGCCAGGTTGGGGTCGATGAAGAATTACAAAGAGGTCAAAATTTTAAAATGCTCCAATCACATTGAAAACTATATCATATTATTTGTCTATCATAATAATTCCAAAAAAAGTATAGTTTGTACTATCTATGATAGAATGTTATTGGGAAAAACAGCAAAAATGGTGACAAAGGTCAGTTTCAGTTTGTACAGGGGTCAAAAGTTAAAGTTGCTAAAATTCAGTAAAAAAAAAGATGCAAATTATTGTTTGGGTTAATAGGGTTCTAAAAAGGAATAGTTTGCACCATCTGTCATGCTTAGTTATTATGTTACAGGGCAACATATGTATATAAATCTAATAGATGTTGACCTTGTTTGACCTTTACCTTGGAGACCAAACATTCAACACAGTCAAAACTATTCCATTTATTAATCCTTTTATTTCAACCAGTAATTTGCATCATTCTGTACTGAAATTGGAGCAACTTTAATATTTGACCCCTCTACAAACTGAAACTGACCTTTGTCACAATTTTTGCTGTTTTTACCCCATAACTCCAAAACACTCCATCACAGATAGCCCAAACTATACCTTTTTGGAATCGTTATGACCAGACAAGTAATGTGATATAGTTTTCAACATGATTGGAGCATTTTTAAAGTTTGACCTCTGTGTAATTCTTCACTGACCCCTACCTGGTTACAGCTACCACCCTGAGATTCCTATCATACAATTTTGTGTAGGCCATGATACACTGACGCTGGATTCTAAGTGTTTAGTCACCTTAAGTGGTACCAAAAACCTGCTTGGCCCATGGACGATATGTGATGTTTCCTTCTTGCAGGCCAAACAGGTAGCGATTTCCACAAAAAAAATTGAGTTTTCTCCTTGTAGCTGTTTTCCTCTTGCTTTGGGAGACAGCACAGGTGTGTAGCCAGGGAGTCAATGTGCCGAAAGCCGCCCCCCCCAAACATAATAATTAAAATAGTAAAAGTTAATAAAAAGTGTCTGAATGACATTGTCAGGGTTTGCTCCAAGATTACTGGTGCCCAGATTGACCTCTGCACCCTTTGGAGGAGACGAGTGGTCCAGAAAGCAAACAGCATGTCGTGCCAAGCTGACCGTGTGCTTTATAATAATGAATTTGTAATCCTGCCCTCAGGTCCACGTTATCATGTGCCAGCATAAAAGACCAACCAGTATGCAAATGATTTTATTCCTTCTGCCATAAGACTGCTAAATGCTCAAAATGCATCACATCCAGAACTTCCTGAGGTCCTGTTTCTTGCATCCCGTTTTTGCTTTCCTGTGCCAATGTGATGTTTTGAATGTGGTTGTTGGCTGCTGTATTCTTACTTTTTTCTTCTTTTTGTCCTTTTTACTGTGAATGGGTTAACTGCAGAAAAGAAGAGCCCTTTTGGGACTAATGAAGTACTCTGAATCTGAATATTTATCAGTTTCTTGCCTCTGCTGCTCATAAAATTCCAGAGCAAACTGGGGTCACAGTGGACGGCAGCAAGGACAAATGAAGGACACTTTGCTTGCCCTTCTGGCTCACTGTCTCATTTAGGTTTTTGGACTTTGGCAGGATGTCAAATTATTCATCAGAAATATAAAGGGAGCATATACGAGGTCTGTTAGAAAAGTAACAGACCTTTTTATTTTTTTCAAAAACCATATGGATTTGAATCATGTGTGATTGCATCAGCCAAGCTTGAACCTTTGTGCGCATGCGTGAGTTTTTTCATGCCTGTTGGTTGCATCATTCGCCTGTGAGCACGCCTTGTGGGAGGAGTGGTCCAGCCCCCTCGTCGGATTTTCATTGTCAAGAAACTGGCTGATCAACTGCCGCTTTGCTTCATCAAAATTTTTTCAGAAAGTGTGAGACAGCCAGGTGGAAACCATTTGGAAAATTCAGATGGCTTTCGGTGAAGATCTTATGGGGATCACACAGATTAAGGACAATTACAACTGGATTAAAGATGACCCACAGTGGCGGATGGCGCGCCGCGCACCGAGCGGCGATCGACAGGCTCAAACGACCAGATCATTTCCAAAGTGAACACTTTGTTGATCCGGGACGTCGTCTGACTACCAGAGAAATGGCAAGACAGCTGGACATGGCACTTTTTTGGCACATTCCACTGTTACAGGAGTTTTTGTAATGGAAAGAGGAGCGGAGAAATTTGCCACAGAGCCGCTCATGGCGCGGGACAAAAGCACCTCCGTGTTGGTCTCACAGGACAAGCCCTAACATGCCCAGCTCTTGCACCATTCAGAAGATTCAGACGGCTTTTGGTGGCTTTTCAGTCATGTGACTATCTGAGAAATTGTGGACAGGCTGGACATGCCCCAACATGTCATGTGAGGCTTCATCACAGCGTTGCTTTTTGTTCTGTGCCCTGCGCCTCCGTGCCGATGCGCAAATTTCTCCGCTCCTCTTTCCATTACAAAAACTCCTGTAACAGTGGAATGTGTCGAAAAAGTGCTATGTCCAGCTGTCTTGCCATTTCTCTGGTAGTCAGACGATGTCCCGGATCAACAAAGCCTTCACTTTGGAAATGATCTGGTCGTTTGAGCCTGTCGATCGCCGCTCAGTGCGCGGCGCGCCATCCGCCGCTGTGAGCCGTCTTTAATCAAGTTGTAATTGTCCTTAATCTGTGTGATCCCCATAAGATCTTCACCGAAAGCCATCTGAATTTTCCAAATAGTTTCCACTTGGCTGTCTCTCATACTTTCTGAAAAAATTTTGATGTAGCAAAGCGGCAGTCGATCAGCCAATTTCCTGACAATGAAAATCCGACGAGGGGGCTGGACCACTCCTCCCACAAGGCGTGCTCACAGGCAAATGACACAACCGACAGGCGTGAAAAAACTCAAGCATGCGCACGAAGGTTCAGGCTTGGCTGATGCAATCACACATGATTCAAATCCATATAGTTTTTGCAAAAAATAAAAAGGTCCGTTACTTTTCTAACAGACCTCGTATATTCAAAATAGACATATAAAAGTCAGATCTTTACGTTGAACAGCACAACAACAACCTTTGCACACACCCCCCCCCCCCCCCCCCCCCCAGTGCACTTTTCCAAACACGGGTGCTCGGATCATGACGTTCGTTGGAGGGCCGGCCACACAGGGACCTGGTATGGTGGTTGGAGATGAGCTGAAGGCACCCATCAGATCGTGGCACGACATAGAGAAGGACAATGCCAAGTTTATGAAGAAAGCCACCAAGGTTTGAGTCCACCTCTGTGAGTCACTGTTAGGTCCATATATATTTGGACATTGACTTTTTCCCTTTTGGGTGGGAGCTGTTAGTCACTACAGATTATGTTAGAAATTAAATAATAGGATGTGCAGGACTTAACAGAATTTGGCAGCCAAGCCAACTATTAAAATAGTTTGTTTATAAAGATAACTGTATATGCCCCCCCCCACACACACACACAGTGCTATAATTCCTACACAGTTGTAGATGTAATTACCATCAAATCAGGTCATCTGTCATGTGTTGTAATAGGCAGATAAAAGAGCAAAAACATTCATATTCAAATATATTTGGACCCAACTGAATATTATGTCTTTTTGCCTTGTGTTATTTAAATTCCATTTTATTTTATGAAGATAAACTGTGTGGAATTACAGTAAGAAGTGGAATGACATTATATTGTGCATGGTGCAGCACTACGAGGCTTTGGCTAACAGAGCGTCCACAAACGGACACATCATTGACCTCTACGCCTGTGCCCTCGACCAGACTGGCCTGCTGGAGATGAAGTGCTGCCCCAACTTCACAGGGTACGTGCACACAGCATACAGCCTAAAACATCAGCAAGATTAAACTGGTTTCTTTGCGGTTATCACCAGGCTTTGATTACGTCTGTGTAAATTTGTCCTCCTTCAATGACTTACTTATTAATCCGAGATGGAATACAACCCCTGGCAAAAATTATGGAATCACCGGCCTCGGAGGATGTTCATTCAGTTGTTTAATTTAGTAGAAAAAAAGCAGATCACAGACATGACACAAAACTAAAGTCATTTCAAATGGCAACTTTCTGGCTTTAAGAAACACTATAAGAAACCAAGAAAAAAAAATTGTGGCAGTCAGTAACGGTTACTTTCTTAGACCAAGCAGAGGGAAAAAAATATGGACTCACTCAATTCTGAGGAATAAATTATGGAATCATGAAAAACAAAAGAATGCTCCAACACATCACTAGTATTTTGTTGCACCACCTCTGGCTTTTATAACAGCTTGCAGTCTCTGAGGCATGGACTTAATGAGTGACAAACAGTACTCTTCATCAATCTGGCTACAACTTTCTCTGATTGCTGTTGCCAGATCATCTTTGCAGGTTGGAGCCTTGTCATGGACCATTTTCTTCAACTTCCACCAAAGATTTTCAATTGGATTAAGATCCGGACTATTTGCAGGCCATGACATTGACCCTATGTGTCTTTTTGCAAGGAATGTTTTCACAGTTTTTGCTCTATGGCAAGATGCATTATCATCTTGAAAAATGATTTCATCATCCCCAAACATCCTTTCAATTGATGGGATAAGAAAAGTGTCCAAAATATCAATGTAAACTTGTGCATTTATTGATGATGTAATGACAGCCATGTCCCCAGTGCCTTTACCTGACATGCAGCCCCATATCATCAATGACTGTGGAAATTTACATGTTCTCTTCAGGCAGTCATCTTTATAAATCTCATTGGAACGGCACCAAACAAAAGTTCCAGCATCATCACCTTGCCCAATGCAGATTCGAGATTCATCGCTGAATATGACTTTCATCCAGTCATCCACAGTCCACGATTGCTTTTCCTTAGCCCATTGTAACCTTGTTTTTTTCTGTTTAGGTGTCAATGATGGCTTTCGTTTAGCTTTTCTGTATGTAAATCCCATTTCCTTTAGGCGGTTTCTTACAGTTCAGTCACAGACGTTGACTCCAGTTTCCTCCCATTCGTTCCTCATTTGTTTTGTTGTGCATTTTCGATTTTTGAGACATACTGCTTTAAGTTTTCTGTTTTGACGCTTTGATGTCTTCCTTGGTCTACCAGTATGTTTGCCTTTAACAACCTTCCCATGTTGTTTGTATTTGGTCCAGAGTTTAGACACAGCTGACTGTGAACAACCAACATCTTTTGCAACATTGCGTGATGATTTACCCTCTTTTAAGAGTTTGATAATCCTCTCCTTTGTTTCAATTGACATCTCTCATGTTGGAGCCATGATTCATGTCAGTCCACTTGGTGCAACAGCTCTCCAAGGTGTGATCACTCCTTTTTAGATGCAGACTAACGAGCAGATCTGATTTGATGCAGGTGTTAGTTTTGGGGATGAAAATTTACAGGGTGATTCCATAATTTATTCCTCAGAATTGAGTGATTCCATATTTTTTTCCCTCTGCTTGGTCTAAAAAAGTTACTGACTGCCACAATTTTTTTTTCTTGGTTTCTTATAGTGTTTCTTAAAGCCAGAAAGTTGCCATTTGAAATGACTTTAGTTTTGTGTCATGTCTGTGATCTGCTTTTTTTTCCTACAAAATTAAACAACTGAATGAACATCCTCCGAGGCCGGTGATTCCATAATTATTGCCAGGGGTTGTATTTCCACAGTAATGTGGAGTTGTGTCAGGAAGGACATCTGACATAAAACCTGCACTAAATCAAGATGCAGCTCCATTCTGGATCTGCTGTGGTGACCTCAGATGACAAAAGGGAGAAGCTGAAAAATAGAATTTACTACGATGACAGTGACGTCATACTGACCACTGTGTAACTTTTCAAACAAATGCTGTTTTCATTCACTGATGAATACCTTTAGTTTCTACTCTTTCCTTGTAGGTATTTTCCCCCGTCAGTGAAAGTAAAGGTTTTTTTGAGGATCACATTGAAAACATCTGACCAGCAAATTGGTGCTTGAGCCTGAATAACGTAGAAATGTATTAGTCTCTTGATTAGAGCGCCTGCCTCTGACCCCAGAGATTGTGAGTTTGAGCCCAGTGAGGGACGAAGCAGTACAGATTATACTTGGAAATCTTGAGAGACAAAATCCATCATCTGGACATTAATCTGAATTGACATAAACTTTCAGTTGTTGATTGTAAATGGACTACATTTAACTTTCTATCTGGATCAAATAGCTCAAAGCCCTGACAGTTTTACAATTTTATTTCATACATTCATTACAGTGATGCTTTGCATTCACACACACACACACACACACACACACACACACACACACACACACACACACACACACACACACACACACACACACACACACACACACACACACACACACTGATGTTAGGGTGCTGCCATACAAGGCGTTCACTACACACTGGGACTTTGCCCAAGGGCCCTTTGATTGTCTGGTCTGGCTGGGGTTTGAACCAAGGATCCTCTGGTCTCAAGCCCAATGCTTAAACACCAGACCATCACCTCCTCATCACCACCATCACCATTGTATGTAGAAAAGAGAAGACTTCTGCACTCTGTCCTGTCTGTGCAGCAGATTTTACTCAAAATAAATACAATGTTTTAGGCTTCGACCTTCATCAGGGAGAAAAGAGAGAAATTCTCCAGGTGGATAAAGGAAACGCCTGCTTGGATGAGATTGAAGTCCGCGATCAGGTGATCAGCCTCACGGTCTGTATGTATTGAACCCACTAAAGCGCACGTCCCACATTCCAAATTGGATAATCACAATCTGTGTCAAACAACTAAAACTTACCAATTCCAGTAATTATGTTAAAAGCAGAAAAATGACTTCAAATACTGTCCAATCGTGGGTTAGGTAAAACAACAGAAAGATGAATGACTTCTTCATGGTTAGTCACAGGATATATGTTCGACTGAGAAGATTATTACTTGGTGTCTGAGTCCTTTGGGCCCTGAAGTCCATTGGTGCTGATGGTTATCCCGTGGACAGGATGTCAGTCAGCTGCAGGTTAGTTCCCCTGCCAGAGCCAGTACCAAGCCGCAACGCTTGAACCTGAACTTTGACCCTAAAGTGGAAGTCATTTTTCTGGACGCTTGAGTCTGGCTCCAAAATAGAGCACTTCCCCATAGGACTCCATGTTAAAATGTCCAACTTTAGATCAGAAATACACGTTTACAGCCTGGTACAAAAAAAGGGTTTTAGTCTTTGTAGCTAGTTGCCACCTCCATGACGACTATATGGGGCTGAATTTTTTTCTAACATCTTATTTTAGGATGTTTTAAGCAATAACGTTTTGTAGAATAGTGGGTGTGGTTGCTTTGAGTGACAGCTGATGACTTCAGTGACTCCTCCTCCTCTCATAGCCTCCAACTGTAACCCAGAGTCCGCTGGCAGCGGCCACTTGCTGCTATATTGTTACTACGTCTGTTTTTTTGGAGTATTATATTAGAAACACCTGGAATAATACGGCTTGTTATGTGGTGAAACTTCCTAACAGATCATCTAAGACGGCTCTGTTGCAAGACTGGCACCGAGTGAAAAGTACTAACGGTGTTAGCACTTTTAGCAGCTGTTGGTAGGTCCACTTAATGCATGATCACTGAAGAAATACGCTGCGCAATAACATTTACTGTCTGCACCAAAGCAAACTGTTAGGAGAACCACCGCACCGTCCCCAAAAATATGATTTAATAAACACCTGAACCCAGGTTAGCCTGTTAGCTGGCGGTTCGGACTCAGATAGATGAGCGTGTTCAAATTTTTTCATCACATACAGACCCACCTACACTCCACCCCTTTATGCTTTAATGTGTTCACTGTGACTCAGTGTGGGTGGGGCTCTCAACATGGCAACATCCAAAAACGGGGTCATTTTGGCTGTTCCGGGTCCCTATAGAAAACCAGTGGGTGACGTCACGCGGGCTCTGTCCAGTGTATATACAGTCTGCAGCCGGTACCTATTTACAGCTGTATGGATGAAGTGCCCACTCCAAGGACACAGACAAGGCAGCAGGACCACTAATCAAACCCACCAATCAAACCCAGATCTACATATTGGTATCTGGACTAGCCAAGCCAGCAGCATACCGGTACTGTGGAATTGTGTTTAAGAGAGAGAAGCGCCTTCATTTTTCACTGTGTAATCATGAGTGTTTCCTGTTTGCAGGGGCTACATGGTGATGGCAGACTCCTTCAACACGTCTCTCTTTAAACAAACCTTCCAGAGGGTTTTCAGCAAACATGTCCAGGGCTCTTTCAAGATGGCCTTTGGTGCCACTCTGGAGGTCAAGGTACCAGCCACAAACATTTACAACCCCTTTGAGCATTCTCCATGTTGACCATGTGACTAAAATCACTGCTGTGCTTTTGGTTCAGACATCGAGGGAGATCAAAGTGTCTGGAGTCATTGGACCGTGTGTTTCTCTCCAGGCCAAAGGACCCTGTGTCTCTGAGAACGTACGTCACAACCAGACTGCTCGTCCAATACGCCGTGTCATCCACATGCCCCTGAAAAGGGCAAATTCAGTTTAGTCACTGTCTTTCCAGTACAGGTACAAGTCCTGGGTATGTTAGCCTAGCTTAATGCTAATTACTGGAGCTGTATTCCCAATGAGTTCTTTGTTGTCTTATTTAGTTAATAGTCTATTAAGTAATCAGCTGTCAACTGATGCATTGGACATCTTTTCAAAAACAAAGGATTGCATTGTCAGATTTGCCTAAAAAGTAGTTTCTATGGGATGGAAATTTATTTGTTATTGTACTGTTGGGAATTTAATGGGCACTACAGAGTGTCATATGAATGATAAATCTCACAAAACTATGATTTAATGTACCGTTGTTTTTTTTAATTAACAAAAACATAAGTATAAAGGTGGCGGTTTTTACCAGGGTTAGGATAGCTGATGTAGATCAGGCACCTCGAGTCAGCAACTAGCGGTGACTAGTTGACCAATGAAAATCATTAGTCAACTAGTCGGGTAATAATAGTCAATGACTAGATGACGACTAAATTTGACATTGAATGAATTAAACCAATTTTAATCTTCATGGTGAAACTCAGATGTGACATTTATTTTAACAGATATAAGCACAAAATCACAAATACAGAAAACAGCATTAGAATGAAGAGAACACCTGCGTTCATTTACTAATCACAGACTACCCGTCTGAGCTGACTAACTCAAGGCCCCCTGACACTTGCACGACTTTGATCCATGCACTTGCATGCACTCGGCCGTGCACAAGAGTAAACTCATCTCAGACTCGTTGTAAACTGTGCGCAGCTTTGTGCAAGTATACAAAGAAAATTTTGAAATGTTCAGCATCTCCATCACGCATTAATTACGTGAACTTCATGTGAACATTATGCAAACAAGTCAAAAACACTCCCTGTCAGTGTGAGTGGTTGCATCAGCGCACTGCATCACAGCGCAGCTCGTCTGAACGATTATAGCGAGATGTTAAATCGATCATAAACGTACTTTCACAGCTGCATGCAAGAAGGAATTTACCAAGCCATTACAGTATAAACATGTCAAATAATGACCTTTTTAGACGGCTCCAAATGCTTTGTCCTCCTCGTTTAGCGTGCACGAGGAAACCAGCAGCTGGAGTGTTCCTCTGTGATTCCAGAAGCGATTGTAGCCGTTTTCAAAAGCCAACTCGGACAGAAAATGATTCGTCCGCTACAAAATAATTATTTTATATATGCAGCGTCCAGCGCACCACACGTGGCAGCCAGTGGAACAAAGTGCGGTGTCCAGCTGGGAACACAGCGGGTGGGATCATCACGACGATGTGCGTGCAAGTGCGCGGCTCAGTCGTGCGAGTGTCAGGAGGCCTTCACCTGTCAAGGTTCACACACTTTCTTCAGTGAGTGAAGGGAGCAGTGGCAGCTCCAGCAGCTCTGTTCTTTGAAGGGTTAAATAAACTTAATAAATGACTTTCGACTAGTCGACTAATAAAAACAGTCATCCCATCCTAGTTTTTACACAGATGCCAGAGAAACTGTATTTTATCCTGTGCTGTAATACTGTGTGTCTTCACAGGAGATCGGCACAGGAGGAACCTCTCAGTGGAAGATCTGTGGTTTGGACCCGAGCACCACGCTGGCTCTGTACTTCGAGGTGGTGAACCAGGTACAACTCACTGACTTGACATTTAGGGCCCTGTCTTCCTTCACGAGTGTCACTGGTAGTGTCTGCATGACACCATTGTCATTTTTGCATCCAGTGCCCACATCCTATAATTCACGAGCCCGCTTGCGCTCATGTGGGTGTCTTGGTCTTAAACTGAGGTTGTGGTGAGACACAGACAATAGCAGGACATGTACATGAATATATGTGTGTTTTATGGTAAAGGCACCAAATCTTGCACAGGCATTACTTGATATACTTGGAAAATTTAAAGAGATCATGCTAAGCTCATTTTCCCCCCATTTTCTTTATCAGTATAATCATAGTTGAATTGAATTCAGTGTGTAAGAAAACACAGACAGCGACACTTCGTTTGTGTTGTTGTCCAGTCCAGCAGCTGTGGATAACAAAAACACAGTCTGTCCAAGAACGGAAACTGTGAATGTTTGAAAATGGAATCTAAACCTCATTGCAACACAGTTATGTTTAAAATGCCCTGAATGTGACAGGGTGAATGTCTTTAAACTGGACCTGAATGCACAAAACTAACATTTTGTCCTGCATGCGTCACCAGGTGACTCTGGCTGCTCATGGTAAACCTTGCTTTTTTTTGTTTTTTTTTAATCAAAAACTGATAGTAGTAATGATGTTGGCGTGGCGGGATGGTGTCACTGTCAGCGGTGATGGTGATGTTTTTGGCAGTGAAGGTATTTCTATCATTGTCATGGGGCTGATTCGATGAGCTGTTTCCAGTGGGATGGGAAATCTCTGAGGGTGGGGCTTGAGTGCTTTTGCAGGACATGGGCACATCTGAGTAATCCTTAGAACACTTCGATGCACCGCTGTCCTGTATTTGCTGTAGAGACAGAATAAGAAAAACTAAGAGTAACAAGCTTCCATTGCATAGAAAAAATTTTACACCAAAAAAAAAAAACTATTTCTATGTCTGATTATGGTACATGACACACTATCCCAGGAACTAGCCACACACCAACTTTAGTATGTTTATGATGTACACTTACCAGCCACTTTATTAGGTACACCTGTTCAATTTCTTGTTAACACAAATGGCTAATCAGCCAATCACACGGCAGCAACTCAGTGCATTTAGACGCGGTGAAGACAACTTGTCGAAGTTCAAACTGAGCATCAGAATGGAGAAGGAAGAGGATTTAAGTGACTCTAAACGTGGCATGGTTGTTGGTGCCAGATGGGCTGGTCTGAGTATTTCACAAACTGCTGATCTACTGGGATTTACACACATCCCATTAATCCATTTGATTGCTTTGAGTGAAGAGACTCTGTCTTAGACTTGCTGCTGTGGTAATAAATGATGCTTGCGCACATGCAAAAGGTGGACCGATTTTTAGGGGCGGACCGTTCAGTCGGCGATGCAGTTATATACCTTGCAGTAGCAGCAATTATGATGAATTGACAAATTAATAAAGTAATTTGTTTTCAGTGACAATATATGGTTGACGATTCATATTTACCGGACAGTGTACAGGAGATAAACCCCGTGCAGGTGATGAGCTGATTAGATGTTGGGAAAATTCTGTGCACCTTTTCATATTAATGAGGATTAATTGATGCTTCTTTTTTTAAGTGTGTGTCACATGGTGGACACACAGTATTCTCTGTGATTAGCAGGGCACGCACAGAATTAAGCCCCGTTTACACATAGACGGTAAGAGCTCCCGGAAGCGTCCCAGAAGAGTTTTTGGCCGTCTTAAGGATCAAACGCCGTTGTTAACGCCGGCACTAGGTGGCGTGGCTTAGTTCCGGCTTTACCGGGAATCGTCGAAAAAATTATTCAACATGTCAAATAATTCCGGAGGCGCTCCCAGAGAATTTGCGTGACAACGGAGACAACGTGAACAACAGCGTTTGATACTTTTTAATCACCGTTTCATCCTGCCCCTTCCTGTAGTGCCGCAGTTTACACCGCCGTAATTGGCGGCCGGCGTTGTATCCCTAACCAGCGGTGTGTAAAACGGCAATAGAGCCCACATCGGTATCCTCAATGGCGTTTTAACCGGCGACAGAGGCAGACAAAACTGCGACGCTAGCGGACAGTACGCCGTTCTAAACGCCACCTCCCGGTTAAAACGGCGTTCCAAACGGCCGATAGGCGGCGGTCAGTATAAAAACGCTAGCGCGCTGCATGCAGGCCTCTCACTCGCGGCCAGCTCCAGATATTTTTGCAGAGAAGCTCCAGTATGCCTCCTAAAAGAAAGTTGGCAGCGGCAATAGGCAAGAAGAAGGAAACCAAGAGGTCTGGTTCAGAAGCAGAGGGGAGGCCTGTGGTGGAGATGGAGCAACATGTTGAGGAGGGGGAAAGGAAGGAGAAGAAAAGGCAGAGGATGATCTCCCTCCCCCTGCAGTGACAGAGGCATGTATTCCTGCTGCTTCAGCCTATTATACTCTGGGGCCGGTGCCTATATGCAAATGATCCTGGAGTAACGCAGGATTTGCCTGGATAAAAACCTGGGTATTTAACCAGCGGTACACAGGGCATTATCGGCGGCAGCAGAACACCGCCGTTCTCACACTCATCTTAACCTGCAATTGTAAAGGATAGAACTGAGTATTAACCCCCGTTGCCTGACGTGTGCCGGATGCTACCGCGTCAAAACGCCGCTTTATTTGGCGGATTTAGCGGCGTTTTATCCGCGTATTTGCGGATAGTACGGCGGTCAAAATGCCGGCGCAATGCTCCGCCCCTTTCCACCACGAAAACAGCCGGAACTACCGCGAACTTCGGTCTACGTACTACCTGCCGACAAAACCGTCTATGTGTAAACGGGGCTTTAGTGTCTCATTGAGTGAGCAGGTCCACAAAATCTCTTGTCAGTAACTTGAAAAGCTGCTTCATATTCATTGCTGAAATTTTTAAATCCTGATGGACACAGGTGAGGACCAGCGAGTGCCCTCTTTGGGGTTATATGCAGACAGACAGGCCCTTCATGTCGCTTGTGAAGCCTTGTTGCTGTTCACAGGGTGCTGGTGTCCAGTAAGGCCACTGGAGTTTTTTTAAAGACAGACTTAATCCTAACATGCCAAAACATTTAGAGCCTGACTTACTGAGGTGCAGACAGTTTTGTGAGTGACTTACTAAGAGCAAGTGTGTAATTAATTGGTGGCCATAGTGTGACATAGACGCAGTATGTAAATTTGTCTGAAGGACTTTATCTGGTGACACATATAACATGGGCATTAGTCTGTGTGTGTGCACAAGGCCTTACCTTTGCATCATGCAGGTGACCCACGGGTTGAGGGCAGCACTGGTCAGCACGAGCCAAGTGGAGAAGGCAGAAGCCACTGCTGGACTCTGTTTTCTGGAGAAGGTCTCATATAGGCACACTGAGATGTAGGGCAGCCAACACACCAGCAGACAAACTGGGAACCAGACAGGATACACAGGGAACTAATCAAAAGGACTCAAACACTTAAAAATGCCAAGACATGGAAAGTATGATTTTTATTCATGTTTTCTTCTGACATTGCAAATAAAAATATCAGTGGCAATATCTGATTTTTTTTTTTTAAACCTCCACCATTGAAGTTGGAAGAGGTTATTTTTTTGCCCGTTTGTTTGTTTCTATTTGTGAACAGCCTGGAGCCCACAATTTTTCATATATATCCTTATGAAATTTTTACTGAAGACTTGTATCCTGATTGGAAAGAAGTGATTCAGTTTTCAAGGTAACAAATGGTAAAATGGTAAATGGACTGCATTTATATAGTGCTTTGAGCATCTGCATCAGTCACTCAAAGCACTTTACAATAATGCCTCACATTCACTCTGATGTTAGGGTGCTGCCATACAAGGTGCTCACTACACACAAGGAGCAACTAGGGGATTAAAGACCTTGCCCAAGGGCCTCTGTGATTTTCCAGTCAGGCTGGTATTTGAACTGAGGATCGTCTGGCCTCAAGCCCAACGCTTAACCACTAGACCTTCACCTCCCCTTATAGGTCCTTATAGGTTAAAGGTCAGTCAGGAAAAATCTTGGAAAAATGGAAAATCTCTATCTTTAACATCCTAAGAATTTTCAAAAATTCATAACTCAGTCAAAAAATAGATCACATTTCTGTCATATGTGTGCGTGATATGCAGGATGGTATCCTTTATCAACTGACAAAGTTTGACCCGGATCTGAGTCAGATTACAGATTTTGTGGCCATTTAAATAGTTTAATGTATATTTTACATTAGATCTCAATCAAAGGTGTGCCAATCACTCTCATATTTGAAAGTGAGGTGCAGACTGACACTCACTATCACCTGACAAAGTTTGATCTGGATTGTGGATTTTGTGGACATTTGAATTTAGTATTGAAAAGCCCATTTGGGGTACATCTTGCATTATATCTCAATCAAAAGTGCCTCAATCACTCTCATTTTTCTGTTACGGATTTATCTACACCACCAAAATTAGATGGGGGTTCCAATTTTATACCTGTTTGTCTTCCAGAATCGGTCAGAAACCAAATGACAAAAAGCAATGCCAGATTGTGCACAGCAGAAAAAAACAATGTTCTGTGACAATGATCTGAAAAAGAACAAAAACAACACCACAAAAAAAACTTCAATGCAAGTGCATGAAGTAAATACATGCACCTGACATTTGATCACATCTAACGTAGTTTATGAAAAGTCACTTCTAACAAGAGTTTGACCTTGAACATTTATTTCCAAGGTAAAATTTAGTGGAATTGGAAACTAGTGTTGGCGGAGGTTTGAGCTCTACCAGCGCGGTGCGCTAGTGTTTAGTTTTTTAAATTTTATAATTCAATGAAAGCCCTTTGTAGTGCTATGCAAAGTGAGATATCAGAACCAATAAATCTCTTTTGTTTGTTGCTGGAACACTCAGAGCAGAGACACGTGAGGAAGTGTAAAATTAAGGAAAATTGGCTTTTGAGGGAGGATTTTGCAGCAGGCTGTTAGAATAAATGTTTGAGAAAATATGTCCCAAACCCTCATACATAGTACATAGTTTCCCCCTTTATTCTTGGTTTTTGCAACATTGGTCTTAAAATTAATTTTGACTGGCATTAAAAAAAAGTTTTTAAATCTATCTTACTTGGGCAGATTTTGTTGTCATTTCTGTAATTATAACATGTTACTTACCAAAGTAATTATAGAGGTTTAGGAAAATGACAGTGTCACTCTAACTAGGGGACATGTGCACAGAAAGAAGTTTAGTTTGGTCAGATTACCTCAGTGTCTTTATTTGTAGATATGACTACAAAATCATGTTGGAAAACTGTCACCAAACTGCAGCTTGTATTGAAGGTCAAACTTCAATCAGGAATATGTTCACGGCAGCATTCAGGCTGGATGATGTGTTCATGTTATGTATTTGTTTTGGTTAAACTGAGGGCTTGTTTACAGGTTTTGACACCATAATTCAGCATAAGTTTGAATTTCTTACTCTTGATGTCACAGTGGTCCCAAATCATTTACTTTATTAAGTTGTCTTCACCATAAATCTTGTCAGCTAAAGTAGACTGAGGCTAAATTTGTAGTAAACTGTAATTTTCTGCTAATTCACAGTGAGCAGTGTTTCTGCAGGCTGCTGTGAACTTTGACCCTTCACTTGTCACTGTTTATGGCAGTAATCTGTCTGACCACAGCTGCCATAATGAGCATAATGACAGGGAGTCATGTTGGCAAACATAGAACGTGCAGGTCCCAGTCTGCTGGAGCTGCAGCTTCCTCTGCTTCTCCAAAAAAAACAAAAAAAAAACACTGGATGTCCACAGATCGGGTTTTACTGCAGATGCTCATCTGGACTTCTGCCGTTTTACTCCTGTTTTCTTGGGAACGGTCTGTGTAGTAACACCAGGAGAGTGCTCTGAGTGCGTACCTCTACAGTGACCCCAACAGTTATCTGTTAGGATTTCCATCACCTGTCTCTGAGACATCATACAGTATGCTAACATACTTTGTCATGTCTCAGGACTGGTTACTGTAATGCCCAGAAAGGGTTCAAATGAGAAGAAAGATTAAATTGGAATCAGGTTAAAATTTAAACAACTCTTTCCAGATTGAAGGGATGCCTTTTAACAAAATGTCATAAGAATCCTGCCTCTAGTTTTTGACTTATGTATGTGATCACATACCCTCTAATCCTGTCACTCTTCCTGTTCATTGTGCCTGCAGCCCCCCCCTCAGGCTACAGCTGTAAAATACAAACTTTGGGCACCCCTGATAATTTTAATGATTTTCCTTTATAAATCATTGGTTGTCTGGATCAGAAATTTCAGTTAAGTATATCATATAGCAGACACACACACTGATATTTGAGAAGTGAAATGAAGTTTATAGGATTTACAGAAAGTGTGCAAGAATTATTTAAAAAAATTAGGCAGGTGCATAAATTTGGGCACCCTTGTCATTTTATTGATTTGAATACATTTAGCACTAATTATTGGAACACAAAATTGGTTTGGTAAGCTCATTGACCCTTGACCTCCTTACACAGGTGACTCCAATCACGAGAAAGGGTATTTAAGTTGGCCATTTGCAAATGTTTGTCCTCTTTGCATCTCTTATAATGAGTGGCAACATGGGAGCCTCTAAACAACTCTCAAATGACCTGAAAACAAGGATTGTTCAACATCACGGTTTAGGGGAAGGATACAAAAAGCTATCTCAGAGATTTCAGCTGTCAGTTTCCACCATCAGGAACATAGTGAGGAAATGGAAGACCACAGGCACAGTACTAGTTAAGGCCAGGAAAAATCTCAGATAAGCTGAAGTGAAGGAAGGTGAGAACAGTCAAAGTCAACCCACAGACCTGCTCCAAAGACCTACAACATGATCTTGCTGTAGATGGTGTCTCTGTGCATTGTTCAACTATACAGCGCACTTTGCACAAGGAGATGCTGTATGATGCTGTAATGCAGAGGAAGCCTTTTCTGTGTAAACACCACAAACAGAGTTGCTTGAGGTATGCTAAAGCACATTTGGACAAGCCAGCTTCATTTTGGAATAAGGTGCTGTGGACTGATGAAACTAAAATTGAGTTATTTGGACATAACAAGGGGCGGTATGCATGGCTGAAAAAGAACACAGCATTCCAAGAAAAACACTTGCTACCTACAGTAAAATTTGGAGATGGTTCCATCATGCTGTGTGGCTGTGTGGCCAGTGCAGGTACTGGGAATCTTGTTAAAGTTGAGGGTCACATGGATTTCAGCCAATATCAGCAGATTCTTGAGAACAATGTTCATGAATTAGTGACAAAGTTGAAGTTCCGCCGGGGCTGGATCTTTCAACAACGACCCTAAACACTGCTCAAAATCTACTAAGGCATTCATGCCGAGGAACAAGTACAGCGTTCTGGAATGACCATCTCAGTCCCCAGACCTGAATATTATTGAAAATCTGTGGTGTGATTTTAAGCGGGCTGTCCATGCTCGGAAACCAACAAACCTGAGATGTTTTGTAAAGAAGAATGGTCCAAAATACCTTCAACCAGAATCCAGACTCTCACTGGAAGCTATAGGAAGTGTTTAGAGGCTGTTATTTCTGCAGAAGGAGGATCTACTAAATATTGACGTATTTTTTCTGTTGGGGTGCCCAGATTTATGCACC
Organism: Thalassophryne amazonica; assembly: GCF_902500255.1. Taxonomy (NCBI): domain Eukaryota; kingdom Metazoa; phylum Chordata; class Actinopteri; order Batrachoidiformes; family Batrachoididae; genus Thalassophryne; species Thalassophryne amazonica. The sequence continues at coordinate 3,265,843 of NC_047121.1, forward strand.
TGCCTAATTTTGTTTAAAAAAGTCTTGCACACTTTCTGTGAATCCTATAAACTTAATTTCACTTCTCAGATATCACTGTTTGTCTGCTATATGATATATTTAACTGAAATTGCTGATCCAAACAACCAATGATTTATAATGGAAAATCATGGAAATCATCAGGGGTGACCAAACTTTTACACACAACTGTAAGAATTTAGTGACTTTTCTGGTCCTTAGTCCCATTTATGAATCTTCAGAATGTCCTGATCTCTGCAGATGGGGCAACACTTGACTGTAGTTATTGTTTCTGGTTGGAAAGTGAAAAAGGTCGGTTGATTGATGCTTGTCATACGTATTTATTCGACTGTATTTGTGAGATTGTAACTGTATGACTACATGAACCTCATGCTGACTTTAGTAAGAAAGTGTGCGGCTGTGTGTAGATGTTATAACAGGAAGCTTTGTAAAAGATTTTATGAGTTATTCCTCATTTGAGTGTAAACAAAGCTCAAGTTCAGCTCAAGTTCAGCTGAAGTTTGTATCTCTCTGCAGCAGAGTGATGGCTTTAGACTCCAGCTTTAACTCTGTCAAATCACTGGAAACAAACTGTTTGGCTTTTTTTTCGTATACAACCTGTATGACGGAGAAAAAAGAGAAAGTGTTTCCTAATGAGTTTTTTGAGGAAAGTGTTGCTTTTTCTTATGCAAAATGGCGTCAACAAGGAAGTTAGTATTATTTATTTTCCAAAAAATTATTGATTTGATATCTGAAAGCTGCTATTTTTGCAGCTTGTACAAGAAGAAGAAATCACTTTGGAAAATGAAGCCACAAGTGGTGATTGACAGGGTCCAAGCTGCTTTCACACAGTACTGTGGGTGTGGAAGACACGTATCTAAATCTGATGAGTTCGATAAAATCTTTGTGTTCTGTTGTGTGTTGCTGTTGGGGCTGTTACAGTCGATCCTTCTCACGCTGTTTTTGTTTACATCTTCCTCTGTTACTTTGACTACCTGCATGTCCGACCTCATGGCATCCATAAATCTCCTCTCTGACCTTCCTGTTCTCTTTCCGGTGTCGCCAACTGAATGGTCCCCCCTAAACATCAGTCCCCCCCACCCTTCACTGTGCATGCATCATTTCGAAGCACCAACAGTAATTCACCGATTGTCATCACGTTTCTGCTTCAAACTGCCTCCAGTCACCATCTGTCTGTCACAGATATCTGAAGCTTTTCCACAACAATCATTTCCACATAAATTCAGCATTATTTCATAATAAAAGATGGGGGAGCGATCACAGCGCTGCAGCTGCATGTATGAGCCTGACGTGCTGCTCCACCTATGTCATTTCGGAGTGTCAGCACTGATTATCACCTCGTTTCTGCTTCAAACTGACTTTAAAATGATTTAGAGGTTGTATTTTGTCATCTGATGGTTAATAATCACATTATTCCGTTTGATCACTTTGGATGGAGAAAGTCAGACTCAGAGTGTCAGACTCAGACGCATGCACACTGAAGGCAAGGTGGACCCATTTTTTTGGGGGGGTCCCTGTTTGGTCTGTTCCACCGGGTTGTGGCTCCATACATTAGTATACTGCAGTCATTGTAGCCTCCATCAGCTCAGTTCATTGGTCAGTTTTTGCATAAATCCATAGTGATCAAGTCCACAGAGGCCGTCCCTTTAAATTGTGTTTATCCTGAAGTATTTAAATAATGTGCAGGTTAAATTCTTTCTGTAATATGATGCTGCATTAGAAAAGAGCAGCAACGGAACAGTTTGCTCTTTTCTTAACCGTCTCCACCTGGTTTTACCATAAATTGTAGGACTCAATCACAAAAGGGTTTCTATGAAAAAGGTCAGTGGTGAACAGATTATGATTTGGCCATGAAAACAAAGTTTCAGTCAGAAGATTTTTTTTTTATTTTTTAAATTTTTTTGCTTTAAACCCTATATAAATTTTGTTGTTGCATCTCTGCTTGTGTGTGTCTGTCTGTTGCTGTGATATTTGCATTTTCTAAAAAACCTTGAGATCCGTCCTGGTTTGATTTTACCAGCAGAGGGAGCCCTTCAGAAATGGATGAGCTGATTTGGGTTTTGTGGGAGTAATGAGCTTCAGTGCTAATGATGGGAAACTGCTGTTTTGGGTTCACTTCAATATTTTGTTGTACTTGGTGGGTCAAAAGTTTGATCTGATGCATCTCCATTATTACCTTCCACACTGAAACGTAATGCCTCCACCTGTCATACCAACCAACCAAACAGCGTTATCGTGCTTCTGCAGAGAAACAAATGGCATGTTTGATTTCAGTCTTCAGCATGTTGGCATGACGTTTGTGTGTTTGCTGGTCCTTGTTGTCCTTTGGACCAGTGTTACATGTCACATGCTGTGCAGTTTCATGTCATTCTTTTCTAACTGTTCACTGAAGTTATATTACGGTTAAACGGAGTCGAACCAAAGTCACTATATTTTCTGTGGATCCACCAATGATTGCATCATTTTCCAAATCATTCCTCAACATTCATCCTGAAATATTTTGCATCTCTAGAAACGTTTAGGAACATTTATATTCAGATTTGTATAACTAAAATCACTGGAAACTGAGCCCTCCCAATGACCAATCAGAGTGAACTAACCTGAGGTTGTCACCATCACTATGGAGCTCTTGAGGTAGTTGTTTGCAGGGACGTAGAAGCAGTGCAGCTCATTGCACATGAACGTGCCCCTCTGTGCCTGTTTCCTGCCAATGTAGACGATATACCCATGCAGAGAGCACACGGTCAGGACGGGCAACACGACGGCCGTCACCATCCACAGTGCCGTGAAGTATGTGCTGTCTGTGCTGAACCCCAGACAACACAGGAACCGCGATTCGCTGTAACCATAGCTGCCGATTCCCAGCAGGGGCAGGGAGGCAATCACCAAGCAGAAGAGCCAGACCAAAGCAAGGATGGCCCGTGTCCGCTTGGCCGTCCAGATGCTGCTGTAAGTTAGTGCAAAGCATATCTCTGTGAACTTGTCCACAGTGGCCCAGGTCAGTGAGTGCATGGAGGATGTCTGCAGGATGAGGAAGATGAAGCCGCTGCCCTGGCACAAGGCGCCTTCATCCAGGTAGCTGGTGGGCCAGGCCAAGCTGTTGTGGACTCCAAAGGGGATGGTGGTGAGTCCAAGGACAAGGTCACTGAGGCTGAAGCTGAGAGTCAGAGGCACCGTTTCAGTCTGGAGCTCACGGTTGAAGAACAACACCAGCAGGAGGAGAACATTCCCACAGATGGAGGCCAAGCCTGAAAGAGCCATCAGAGCTGCGTAGAGTGTCCTCACCGCCGCCTGCATCTCTCCAAAGAAGACACGGAGCTGTAAGCACGTCAGCGATTGGACATTCCCTTTTCAGAGCGATGAATTATAAACAGGAAGTTTACTCTCCCTGACAGTTGAGACATTCGCTTAGGAGAGAGTGTTTAGCTGCTGTTCATCCACTGTGCACTAAATGGTTCTTCAAATGAATGAGAAGATAGAAGAAAAATATTTTCTGTAGGAGAAAAACATGTTTGTCGACAGAGTTAAACTCTCAGGAGCTGTTTATTGGACATTTCCTGGTGGTTTCTTCTACTCCAGCTCCTGCTTCTTCCACACAATTTGAAATCATTGCTCATTTGGTGTCAAACAGCAAACCAGGCTTCAGAAGACACCAGATGAATTGTAAATCCAGAGGTTCACACCCTGAAGACCTGGTTGGTCTCAGCTGCCACGGTGATGATGTTTGTGTTGCGGCAGTACAACAGCTGCACATGTGCACGTTCGAGTTTTAAAATGCCATACAAACATTAATGTAAATGGACAAACATGGAGAGGTGAAGTCAGACAGATGCTAATCTTCCATCTCGAGCAGCGAGCTGATGGAGGTTTGATGCCTCTGAAAATCTGCTCTCACCGGTTCATGTGACGCTGAAGTGTCAAGGAGCAGCGAGGAGGTGTGTCCTGCTCTGAGGGTCAGTCTGGTCTCTCTGGAGGCTGCATCGCCTCGGTGCGTGTGTCAGTCACCTGCTGAGATGATCGGAGGACGCTCACTTATCTGCTGACAGATGCTGTAATGTCAACACTTCCTGAGCGTTCAATATCCTGTGTGTGTGTGTGTGTGTGTGTGTGCGCACTGAGTTAATGAATAGTGCAACATCATGTTGTGTCATCACGCTGCCGCTGTAAAACCGCAGACCTGCAGCTTTGGTTCTGAAGTTCTCTGAAGCCAAAACCACCGGTGTTGTTTGGGTTGAACCGGCTTTGGTTGAGTTCAGCTGTGAGGTCGTCATTCACTTATTTGGATTCCTTATCCCACTTTATATTATGTTGTGGAGATTTCTGTCCCAAACAAGGTATAAGTGTTCTGAAATCAACTCCTCTCACATTTTTAGGAGGAATTTTGTGAAACTCCTTCTTATAGGTTGGTAATGTGCATATTGTAATATTGTACAAGAATCACATGTTTTGGCAGAGTTATGTCCTTCGATTGACAAACAAAGTTCTGACATCAACTGTCACATCACCTTGAAATGTTTTCAGAATGCGGAGGATGTTGTTTATGAAGTGCATTTCAACTGTTTTTTTAAAGGTACATTTAAATTTTTTATTTTTATTTTTATTTTTATAGGAGAGAGCATATCTCACCCATATTGGCCTCTCTTCATTGGCTTCCTGTTAATTCTAGAATAGAATTTAAAATTCTTCTTCTTACTTATAAGGTTTTGAATAATCAGGTCCCATCTTATCTTAGGGACCTCATAGTACCATATCACCCCAATAGAGCGCTTCGCTCTCAGACTGCAGGCTTACTTGTAGTTCCTAGGGTTTGTAAGAGTAGAATGGGAGGCAGAGCCTTCAGCTTTCAGGCTCCTCTCCTGTGGAACCAGCTCCCAATTCAGATCAGGGAGACAGACACCCTCTCTACTTTTAAGATTAGGCTTAAAACTTTCCTTTTTGCTAAAGCTTATAGTTAGGGCTGGATCAGGTGACCCTGAACCATCCCTTAGTTATGCTGCTATAGACGTAGACTGCTGGGGGGTTCCCATGATGCACTGTTTCTTTCTCTTTTTGCTCTGTATGCACCACTCTGCATTTAATCATTAGTGATCGATCTCTGCTCCCCTCCACAGCATGTCTTTTTCCTGGTTCTCTCCCTCAGCCCCAACCAGTCCCAGCAGAAGACTGCCCCTCCCTGAGCCTGGTTCTGCTGGAGGTTTCTTCCTGTTAAAAGGGAGTTTTTCCTTCCCACTGTAGCCAAGTGCTTGCTCACAGGGGGTCGTTTTGACCGTTGGGGTTTTACATCATTATTGTATGGCCTTGCCTTACAATATAAAGCGCCTTGGGGCAACTGTTTGTTGTGATTTGGCGCTATATAAAAAAAAAATTGATTGAAATTGAATTGATTTTTTTGATTCAACCAAACTTTTGTGTGAATAAAGCACCGCTGTTAAAGATACACATTTGAGAACAAATGAATTCCTGTTTTTACTTACTCACGCTGCTGCTGTCTATGTAGATCTGATCTACTGAGCTACTCCTCAACACAAACCTTAAATAGGACCAGATCCATTAATAGCCACTCGCCCCTGGTCCAGGCTCCATGAGCATGAAATGGAAAGTCTTAATTAAAACATCTAACCACAAGCAGTCATGACCTCGATGACAACCAGACTGAGGTTTAGGAAATAAAAGAATCAGACGCACTCATTTCAAGGCACAATGTGCCCAGAGGTCCAGCAGGTGGCAGATCTGTGCGATATTGCTTAAGCAAAAAAAGTTGCTTTTGGTGTTGATCTGGTGCAACAGAGTGGGTGAATTATAAGAAGTGATCATTCACTGTTTTTTAGTTATTGCTTTAACAGTTTGGAGGCATGGACTCATTTATTCGACTTCCAGTCCACAGGCAACACGACGAGGCTTGTACAAACAGGAACAGGGCAAACTCGATGGATTAAACTTTGTAGGCGTTGATAGCAGCGACCAGCTACATGTTCTTGGATTAAACTCTCGTGTTTAGACTACAGGTGATGATTTGATCAGTTAGTAAAAGCAAAGCCCTTAAAAATATTCAGTTGTTTCAGACACAAAATAAACCCAGGTTATATACTAATTTTGATATGTTACTACACAGTTTAATGTAACTTTTTTTGTGTGTGCAGATGGTGACATTTTCAAAACCAGAACTACTAATAACTTTTTAACATGTTTTATGTATCTTTTTTTTTTCCAAGAATAGAAAATGTTTAACAGAACAAACCTGGCCTTCATCAGATGATGTTTTTATGATGTAATCACAGACTTTTGTGTATGTGTTCTGTCGTGCAGCACAACGCTCCCATCCCTCAGGGAGGCCGTGGCGCCATCCAGTTTGTCACCCAGTACCAACACTCATCTGGCCAGAAACGCATCCGAGTGACCACCACTGCTAGGAAGTACGACACACACAGACAGATGAGATAATCAGCAGTTATGCAGCATCACTGTGAACAGTCAGATGTTTCTGTGGTCTGAAAATAAGTAGATTAACTGTCAGTCAGGTATTAACAGCTGCAGCCACTGAGAACTAAAAAAAAAAAAAACTTACTGAAACTACTGCAGTGTGTTCATATCTCATCTTTTTACGGTTTGTTACGTGGCTTTGTTTCAGTGGTCTGGTGTGTTTAGCTGGTGATGCAAACACAAAGCAGTTCAACCGTAGAGCATTTTCACTAACGTGGGACCATTTCTGTGCAGTTCACAAACATGATTTGAGAACTGAGATGTCATTATGAGTTCTGCTCTCTTATTCTACTTTTGCATAATAACGTGACCGCGTGGTGGCAACCGTGTAGAGCTTCCTTCTGGTGTAAATCCCGTTGCTGATGGAATGTTTCAATATGTTGGAAGGTGTTAACACGTGGATTTCACACGTGTTAGCCCCTAAAACAGTCAACATTTTCTGTGAGAATCTAACAAACTGAAGATAACTCAGACTTTTGTCCTTATTTTCTCCATGTGTCCTTCCTGCCTCCTGTCATCTTCTGTTCTCATCATGTCCTTTTTTTTTTTTTCCCCACCTCTCCATTCCTCCTCTCCAGCTGGGCTGACGCTCAGACTCAGATCCAGAGCATTGCAGCATCCTTTGACCAGGAAGCGGCAGCCATCTTGATGGCAAGGTTGGCAGTGTATCGTGCAGAGACGGAGGAGGGACCTGATGTCCTCAGATGGTTGGACAGACAACTTATCAGACTGGTGAGTTCTCTGTCAATCAACCAATGTATGCCAATCAACATTCTTTGATTGGCATACATTGGCCTCTACTGGTGGTTGGCTCTCACTGCGGTATTGTATCACTTCCTGTTCTGGAGCACAGCGGTGTTTTGCTGTATCTGTTAGCTATTTAATCTGCGCAGTTAGATTGATCTACAACCCCTGGCAAAAATTATGGAATCACCGGCCTCTGAGGATGTTCATTCATGTTCATGTTCGTTTAATTTAGTAGAAAAAAAGCAGATCACAGACATGACACAAAACTAAAGTCATTTCAAATGGCAACTTTCTGGCTTTAAGAAACACTATAAGAAACCAAGAAAAAAAAATTGTGACAGTCAGTAACGGTTACTTTTTTAGACCAAGCAGAGGGAAAAAAATATGGACTCACTCAATTCTGAGGAATAAATTATGGAATCATGAAAAACAAAAGAACGCTCCAACACATCACTAGTATTTTGTTGCACCACCTCTGGCTTTTATAACAGCTTGCAGTCTCTGAGGCATGGACTTAATGAGTGACAAACAGTACTCTTCATCAATCTGGCTCCAACTTTCTCTGATTGCTGTTGCCAGATCAGCTTTGCAGGTTGGAGCCTTGTCATGGACCATTTTCTTCAACTTCCACCAAAGATTTTCAATTGGATTAAGATCCGGACTATTTGCAGGCCATGACATTGACCCTATGTGTCTTTTTGCAAGGAATGTTTTCACAGTTTTTGCTCTATGGCAAGATGCATTATCATCTTGAAAAATGATTTCATCATCCCCAAACATCCTTTCAATTGATGGGATAAGAAAAGTGTCCAAAATATCAATGTAAACTTGTGCATTTATTGATGATGTAATGACAGCCATCTCCCCAGTGCCTTTACCTGACATGCAGCCCCATATCATCAATGACTGTGGAAATTTACATGTCCTCTTCAGGCAGTCATCTTTATAAATCTCATTGGAACGGCACCAAACAAAAGTTCCAGCATCATCACCTTGCCCAATGCAGATTTGAGATTCATCACTGAATGACTTTCATCCAGTCATCCACAGTCCACGATTGCTTTTCGTTAGCCCATTGTAACCTTGTTTTTTTCTGTTTAGGTGTTAATGATGGCTTTCGTTTAGCTTTTCTGTATGTAAATCCCATTTCCTTTAGGCGGTTTCTTACAGTTTGGTCACAGACGTTGACTCCAGTTTCCTCCCATTCGTTCCTCATTTGTTGTGTATTTTCGATTTTTGAGACATATTGCTTTAAGTTTTCTGTCTTGACGCTTTGATGTCTTCCTTGGTCTACCAGTATGTTTGCCTTTAACAACCTTCCCATGTTTGTATTTGGTCCAGAGTTTAGACACAGCTGACTGTGAACAACCAACATCTTTTGCAACATTGCGTGATGATTTACCCTCTTTTAAGAGTTTGATAATCCTCTCCTTTGTTTCAATTGACATCTCTCGTGTTGGAGCCATGATTCATGTCAGTCCACTTGGTGCAACAGCTCTCCAAGGTGTGATCACTCCTTTTTAGATGCAGACTAACGAGCAGATCTGATTTGATGCAGGTGTTAGTTTTGGGGATGAAAATTTACAGGGTGATTCCATAATTTATTCCTCAGAATTGAGTGAGTCCATATTTTTTTCCCTCTGCTTGGTCTAAAAACGTAACCGTTACTGACTGCCACAATTTTTTTTCTTGGTTTCTTATAGTGTTTCTTAAAGCCAGAAAGCTGCCATTTGAAATGACTTTAGTTTTGTGTCATGTCTGTGATCTGCTTTTTTTCTACAAAATTAAACAACTGAATGAACATCCTCCGAGGCCGGTGATTCCATAATTTTTGCCAGGGGTTGTAGTTAACTAGATAACGATTTGTTTCACAGTGTAATCTTCACGTGCCTTAACTAAAGCACTCCCTCTGCTGTATCACCTCTAAATTATTTACACATTATTCACTTTGTGTGTTTTTAGGAATCCGCTAGCTTAGCGCAGCTACTAGCTCTTAGCCGGTTTAGCATGGCGGCTTCTCCTGTCTCTCCCGCACTTTTCTGCTCTGGGTGTGAAATGTTTAGTTTCAGGCTGGGCGAATTGGAGACTCGGCTCCGCACCTTGGAAAATCCTACAGCTAGCCAGGCCCCTGTAGTCAGTGCGGACCAAGGTAGCTTAGCCACCGTTAGTTCCCCTCCAGCACATCCTGAGCAGCCGGGACTGACTGTGAGGAGCAAGCGTAGTCCTAAACAGAAGCCCCCTGTACACCACCAACCCGTTCACATCTCTAACCGTTTTTCTCCACTCGGCGACACACCCGCCGAGGAACAAACTCTGGTTATTGGCGACTCTATTTTGAGAAATGTGAAGTTAGCGACACCAGCAACCATAGTCAATTGTCTTCCGGGGGCCAGAGCAGGCGACATTGAAGGAAATTTGAAACTGCTGGCTAAGGCTAAGCGTAAATTTGGTAAGATTGTAATTCACGTCGGCAGTAATGACACCCGGTTACGCCAATCGGAGGTCACTAAAATTAACATTAAATCGGTGTGTAACTTTGCAAAAACAATGTCGGACTCTGTAGTTTTGTCTGGGCCCCTCCCCAATCGCACCGGGAGTGACATGTTTAGCCGCATGTTCTCCTTGAATTGCTGGCTGTCTGAGTGGTGTCCAAAAAATGAGGTGGGCTTCATAGATAATTGGCAAAGCTTCTGGGGAAAACCTGGTCTTGTTAGGAGAGACGGCATCCATCCCACTTTGGATGGAGCAGCTCTCATTTGTAGAAATCTGGCCAATTTTATTAAACCCTCCAAACCGTGACTATCCAGGGTTGGGACCAGGAAGCAGAGTTGTAGTCTTACACACCTCTCTGCAGCTTCTCTCCCCCTGCCATCCCCTCATTACCCCAGCCCCGTAGAGACGGTGCCTGCTCCCAGACCACCAACAACCAGTAAAAATCTATTTAAGCATAAAAATTCCATCCATCCATCCATCCATTTTCTTCCGCTTTATCCGGAGTCGGGTCGCGGGGGCAGCTGCTCAAGTAAAGCCGCCCAGACCTCCCGATCCACACACACATAAAAATAAGGCGTAAAAATTCAAAAAGAAAAAATAATATAGCACCTTCAACTGCACCACAGACTAAAACAGTTAAATGTGGTCTATTAAACATTAGATCTCTCTCTTCTAGTGTCTCTAGAAGTGTCTGACTCCGTGGTATAACTCACAAACTCGTAGCTTAAAGCAGATAACCCGTAAGTTGGAGAGGAAATGGCGTCTCACTAATTTAGAAGATCTTCACTTAGCCTGGAAAAAGTCTGTTGCTCTATAAAAAAGCCCTCCGTAAAGCTAGGACATCTTACTACTCATCACTAATTGAAGAAAATAAGAACAACCCCAGGTTTCTTTTCAGCACTGTAGCCAGGCTGACAAAGAGTCAGAGCTCTATTGAGCCGAGTATTCCTTTAACTTTAACTAGTAATGACTTCATGACTTTCTTTGCTAATAAAATTTTAACTATTAGAGAAAAAATTACTCATAACCATCCCAAAGACATATCGTTATCTTTGGCTGCTTTCAGTGATGCCGGTATTTGGTTAGACTCATTCTCTCCGATTGTTCTGAGTTATTTTCATTAGTTACTTCCTCCAAACCATCAACATGTCTATTAGACCCCATTCCTACCAGGCTGCTCAAGGAAGCCCTACCATTAATTAATGCTTCGATCTTAAATATGATCAATCTATCTTTGTTAGTTGGCTATGTACCACAGGCTTTTAAGGTGGCAGTAATTAAACCATTACTTAAAAAGCCATCACTTAACCCAGCTATCTTAGCTAATTATAGGCCAATCTCCAACCTTCCTTTCTCTCAAAAATTCTTGAAAGGGTAGTTGTAAAACAGCTAACTGATCATCTGCAGAGGAATGGTCTATTTGAAGAGTTTCAGTCAGGTTTTAGAATTCATCATAGTACAGAAACAGCATTAGTGAAGGTTACAAATGATCTTCTTATGGCCTCAGACAGTGGACTCATCTCTGTGCTTGTTCTGTTAGACCTCAGTGCTGCTTTTGATACTGTTGACCATAAAATTTTATTAGAGATTAGAGCATGCCATAGGTATTAAAGGCACTGCGCTGCGGTGGTTTGAATCATATTTATCTAATAGATTACAATTTGTTCATGTAAATGGGGAATCGTCTTCACAGACTAAGGTTAGTTATGGAGTTCCACAAGGTTCTGTGCTAGGACCAATTTTATTCACTTTATACATGCTTCCCTTAGGCAATATTATTAGACAGCATTGCTTAAATTTTCATTGTTACGCAGATGATACCCAGCTTTATCTATCCATGAAACCAGAGGACATACACCAATTAGCTAAACTGCAGGATTGTCTTACAGACATAAAGACATGGATGACCTCTAATTTCCTGCTTTTAAATTCAGATAAAACTGAAGTTATTGTATTTGGCCCCACAAATCTTAGAAACATGGTGTTTAACCAGATCCTTACTCTGGATGGCATTACCCTTACCTCCAGTAATACTGTGAGAAATCTTGGAGTCATTTTTGATCAGGATATGTCCTTCAATGTGCATATTAAGCAAATATGTAGGACTGCTTTTTTACATTTGCGCAATATCTCTAAAATTAGAAAGGTCTTGTCTCAGAGTGATGCTGAAAAACTAATTCATGCATTTATTTCCTCTAGGCTGGACTATTGTAATTCATTGTTATCAGGTTGTCCTAAAAGTTCCCTGAAAAGCCTTCAGTTAATTCAAAATGCTGCAGCTAGAGTACTGACGGGGACTAGAAGGAGAGAGCATATCTCACCCATATTGGCCTCTCTTCATTGGCTTCCTGTTAATTCTAGAATAGAATTTAAAATTCTTCTTCTTACTTATAAGGTTTTGAATAATCAGGTCCCATCTTATCTTAGGGACCTCGTAGTACCATATCACCCCAATAGAGCGCTTCGCTCTGACTGCAGGCTTACTTGTAGTTCCTAGGAGCCTGGTTCTGCTGGAGGTTTCTTCCTGTTAAAAGGGAGTTTTTCCTTCCCACTGTCGCCAAGTGCTTGCTCACAGGGGGTCGTTTTGACCGTTGGGGTTTTTCTGTAATTATTGTATGGCTTTTGCCTTACAATATAAAGTGCCTTGGGGCAACTGTTTGTTGTGATTTGGCGCTATATAAATAAAATTGATTTGATTTGATTCTCTGGGAACTGTTGTGCAGTGGAATCACTGATAATAAACCCACAAATGTGATTTATAGTATTTCAAATAGGCAATATGTTGTTGCAGAAATATTCTAATTATTATGTTTTTGGTCACGTCCGTTTGTCTGTTGGTTGGTTGGTTGGATTGTTAGCAGGATTACTCCAAAAATCCTCAACAGATTTCTATGAACTTTTTACCAGGGGTGTATCTTGGCCTAACTTAGAAGTCATTAAATTTTGGTAATGATCCGGAACACGATCCGGATCCAGTAATTTTTTTAAGGATTCTTTGTCATTGCAGGATAGGGCCAATTTCAACATTTTTGCATCTAACTTCATGAAGACAGGTCACAAAGGCTGAACAAAAATTAGGTTACAACACAATAATTTAGCATTTGTTTCTCCTCATTGAATAAACTTATTAGAAAATATAAAAAAAACTTGTGTAGTTCATGCAGTTTCTCTTTATAAATACATTTGTTGAAGATCTAAGGGTTTAACCACTGAATCTGAAACATGACGGTAGATGCGTGAAACAACGTGGAATAAGTCTCTTTGCCAAAGGCTATTCCATGTGACGTCAGTGACCCTATGGCCTTGGCGGAGGTTTGTGCTCTCCGAGTGCTTCTAGTTTATACAGTTTTTATCAGCATATATCCCCGTTTTTATTTGTTTTTATTCACTTGTTGCTTCTGTTTCTAAATTGAGTTTTTATTCATTTTATTGAGATTTCTGTTATTTTATGCACCATGCATTGAATTTAATTGAATTATTACACAATCATTTATAGAAAAACTTGAAATTAGCAGGATCCTAAATAAGGGCTTTGAGGTTTGGAGAGTAATTAATGAATTATTATATTATATTAGGGGAATGTTTATTATATTATTATATTATATTAGGGGAATGTTTATTATATTATTTTATTATATTAGGGGAATGTTTGCTTGATGCAGCAGGCAGATGTTGCAGTTTGCACAGATTCTACAGTCACAGAAGCCCCGTACCTCTCAGGTGTCTTGGTAGCTTCCCTCACTAGTCATTCTTGTGATCACTGGCTTTTTGACAACAGCTTCTTCCAACCAGATTCACCACACAGTACCATACTGTGTAATTCGTCCATTCATTCATTCATTCATACCAGTGTGTCACAGGGCTGTCATTCTTAATGATTGATGTAAATGAAGTCCGAGCGGGATTCAGTGGCTCCGGCTCCCTTTATACCTGTCATTAAAATGTGTCTCATACCCAGATTGTATCTTTGTTTTCAGAATTATTATTATTGTTTTTATTGATGGTTTTTTTTCTCAGTGTCAGAAATTTGGAGATTACCACAAAGATGATCCAAACTCCTTCAGATTCTCTGAGACCTTCTCCCTCTATCCTCAGGTAAAGTTGATGCTGAAACACACGACTGTACATCCCATAATGCTCTGCTCTGGAGAACGATACAAACTCACTCACTCACCTTCAGCCGCTTATCTGGGTTCGGGTCGCGGGGCCAAAGCTCCAGCGGGGGACCCCAGACTTCCCTTTCATGTGCCACATTGACCACCTCTGACTGGGGGATCCCGATGGGGTTCCCAGGCCAGTGTGGAGATATAATCTCTCCACCGAGTCCTGGGTCTTCCCCGGTCTCCTCCCGGCAGATAGAACATGAATCACAATCTTCCAGATAAATGTACAGGCAGAGAAAAATGTAGTTAAACATGAGTTCTGGTTCTCACCTGCTGTCTGTGTTTTGTTTTTTCCAGTTCATGTTTCACTTGCGGCGCTCGCCGTTCCTGCAGGTGTTCAACAACAGCCCAGATGAGAGTTCATACTACAGACACCAGTTCAACCGGCAGGACCTGACGCAGGCGCTCATCATGATCCAGCCCGTCCTCTACGCTTACTCCTTCAACGGGCCTCCAGAGGTGCACAAGCGTTTCTCCTCACCATCATTTCTCTTTTCCACATTACACACAGACATTCCATTTTTTCCTGACGCACAGTGATTCTGTCATTCCAGGAATCATAAAACAGGCTGGATGCTCAAATCAACATACACTGGATGACAAGTGGCCAAATCTTTAATTACTTTTAGTTGTTTTTTCTGGGACGTCGTGTCATTATTGAAAAAAATCAGCATGAACCCAAATCACTGTTGGATTGAATCATCATGACTCAAAGCAAAGTTCCATCCAGCTGTTTTTCTGCAGCGTTATTCACACTTTGGGTGTCTGAGGCTTCAGGCAGCGTCTGTCTGTGTGTCGGTGTGTCTGTCTGTCTGTCTGTCTGTCTGATTGGCTGGTGACTGTGTGTGTTTCAGGCGGTTCTGTTGGACAGCAGCAGCATCCTGCCAGACCGCATCCTGCTGATGGACACGTTCTTCCAGATAGTCATTTACCACGGAGAGGTAGAAACACACACACACCCCAAAGAACAGGATCTCTGCTCACTGTGATCCTGTTTATAGTTGTTATGAGGAGGACTGATGCTAATAATCCTTAATCCAGCTTCATAATTCCACCAGGTGCCTGTTCAGTGATGTTCAGACTCTGAGGATGAAAGATGTTTCTGTCTCTCTCTCCTCTCTCTCTCTCTCTGTCTCTGTCTCTCTCTCTCTCTTCTGTCTCTGTCTCTCTCTCTCTCCCTCTCTCTCTCTGTCTCTGTCTCTCTCTCTCTCCTCTGTCTCTCTCTCTCTGTCTGTCTCTCTCTCTCCTCTCTCTCTCCCTCTCTCATTCTCTCTCTCTCTCCTCTCCTCTCTCTGCTGTCTCTCTCTTTCTATTCTTTGTTTCTCTCTCTGTCTCTCCTCTCTCTCTCTCCTCTTTCTCTCCTCTCTCTCTCCTTTCTCTCCTCTCTCTGTCTCTCTCTGTCTCTGTGTTTCTCTCTCTGTTTCTCTCTCTCTCTGTCTCTGTTTCTCTCTCTCTCTCTCTCTGTGTTTCTGTCTGTCTGTTTCTGTCTCTCTCTCTCTGTGTTTCTGTCTCTCTCTCTCTGTTTCTGTCTCTCTCTCTCTGTTTCTGTCTGTCTCTGTTTCTGTCTCTGTCTCCCCCGTCTTGTTTCCAGACTGTGGCCCAGTGGAGGAAAGCAGGTTACCAGGACATGCCCGAGTATGAAAACTTCCGGCATCTCCTTCAGGCTCCTGTTGAAGATGCTCAGGAGCTGCTGCACACTCGCTTCCCCATGCCGAGATATATTGACACTGAGCACGGAGGCAGCCAGGTGGGGGCGCTCTCCCACACCTGTGTTCAATGTGTGCTCAACTCTGTATCAGACACTGTATCATTGTTCTTCTCAGGCTCGATTCCTGCTCTCCAAAGTCAACCCCTCCCAGACCCACAACAATATGTACGCCTGGGGACAGGTAAGACTTTAACCTTTGACCTTTAACCTTATGCCTCTCCTCTAAATCAGTGATCACCTAAGCCAGGATGACTTCTTGTTTGAGCTCGTTCAGAATGATGTAGGCTTCATTCAGCATCCAGACAGAAAGTTTCCTGCTGCAAAATTTGACTTTAGACACAAATTTGCAGTCAAAGTTGAAAATTCCTTGAAGTTTAGTTTGCTGCAGAAAAACAGATTGACTCCAGCGATGGATTAGATACGATTTAATGACTGTTGTGCCGTGTACTTAAGATCAAACACACTTTGGATCATTTGCACACATTTTTTTGAGTACGTGACTCGTGTGTGTGGTGTCGTTATAGTAGACCTGCATTGAAATAAATGTGGTCAGATTTCAGAAAGAAATAGCTGATATGTATTTATAAGACCCTTGTGAATGCAGTAAAGTAAATCTGTAAGCCCAAATTTGTAATTCAGCGGAGAAATTTTCATTTAAAAATGACAAATTTGCAGCTAAAATTTAGCCCTCTGTGAAAACAGTTTGTACAGCTTATCATTTCCATGATGTCAGGGACAAGACGACGCGCTCCCGCCTTCAGTCCGATCCCGCATTGAAATTGATTTTATCTGTTAGTAATGTTACTTATACACGTCCTGGTTTCAGCATCCAAAAGTAAGCTGCAATGAATGTGAGATACAGATCTGTGTGCTCAGATCAGCAACGACATCGACAGCGGGCGCCGTTCTTCACCGACGCCTCGCTCTCTGCCACCGTTGCGCTTACCGAGTCGTGCTCGGTAAACGCAGAAGCGGGCCACTCACATCGCCCGTGTCTGCTGTGCAGCCAGCACCACGTCCCTGTCTACTGAATGGAGGTGCAGCCAACTTGGCACAAGTCCAGAGAATACGCTTGCTGTTTTGATGCGAGCGGCCGGTAACACCTGTTGCTGCAAGGACAGACTTTCCGCAGCGCCGCATGTCTCAGTAATCGTAGCTGCAGAGTTCCGTGGCCGCTGAGAGAGGTTTATAACTTTTTAATGACTTGGATTCTTTGCGGGTCCTGCCTCCGTACCCTATGACGGTACCGGAGGTGAAAGACAGTAGATTTTCATTGCGACACCACTCAATCAAACGGGCGTATGAAAAAGTCCCCAAAATAATTTTAAAGCACAAATAAAAGAAATGTGTACTCACCAAACGTGCCGCAAGACAATATGAAGTTTTAAAAAAAGTAGATCCTTCCGTATAAGACAAGAAAAAGGTGCAGATGCAAACTGACGTAAATCCACAAATTACAGTTGGCGCAATGCATGCTGGGAGAGGGTCTTGTCCGTGACGTCTCGGCAGCGTCCATGATGAGAGGGACAATTTGCGGAGGGCTAAATGTTAGCTGTCAATTTGTCATTTTCAAATGAAGATTTCTCCGTTGAATGACAGATCTGGGCTTGCAGATTTAATTTACTACATTCAGAAAGATCTCATGTGTAAATGTAAGTCATTTTTTGTTCAAAAAATCTGACTGCATTTTTTTCAATGCAGGTCTCCTTTAATACACGTGTGCCGCAGTACGTGGAGATGTCGGAGTGATGGCTTTAGCCACCGCGGAGGATAGCCAGTGTTTCCCCAACAGGATAAACCAGGCCAACGAGAATCCCCGACAGACCAGAAATATTTTCTTAACAAGAACAGACAGATTTCTGGTGTCCGCCAATTTAATGGGTTCTTCTTTGGCCTAATATCTGTCTGTGGTGCAAATTGTGTCAAAATCTGGGCAATAGTTTTGACGCAATCCTGCTGAAAGACAGACAAATAAATGCCGATGATTTTATTACGTCCTTGGCGGACATAACGATGCCAGCTGTCCATTAGGTCGTGTGTCAGTAATTACCTCCGCTGTATCGTGTCACTCAGCATTTGCCTGTTTTGGCCCCACCCAGCTGGCAGCAGATGACTGTTCAGATAATCGCTGCTAAATGCCCGCTGTGATTGAAAATGAATAGGAAGCTGTCACTTGTAGCTAAGCTGACTGTCGGGTTAACCTCCTTTGAACCATACAGGGAGTGTGTGTTTCTTTTTCTCTCTCTGATTGATTGTAATCAAACTAACTGTTTGCAGGAGTCTGGCGCTCCCATCCTGACAGACGATGTCAGCCTGCAGGTGTTCATGGACCACCTGAAGAAGTTGGCGGTCTCCAGCGCTGCCTGACACCCACCTGTGGAGCAGTTTTTAGTGTGCATTTGCTGTCTAAGTTTCCATAAAACTGGTCAACCAACGAACAAACCAACACAGCTCACTGCTTCTGTTCTAACCAGTCACCTCTAACTTTTAATACAAAGTCAGATTATTAGCCGTGAAGAGCCAATCAGCAGCAATCAGCCTCATGGTGACTCAGACCTGGTATGAATCTGTGTGAAGACTGCCACCTGTTGGTGAAAGCAGGTACTGCACTTTTGGTCGGCGTTTGGTGTGATGTCAGACTTTTGAAGGGAGTCAGGTTCATTTATTTTCAGCTCTTATTTGTCATAATAATGATTTTCATTGTCTGTGTGAAGTGTCCCAAACTGAAGGTGGCGCTACTGTTCAGATGAACATCATCCAGGCATTTTTGTTTTTTTAGTTATTTCAGTAATTTCGCTGTGCAGGTGGTGAAACTTGTCAGTTGAATGTGTTTTTTTTTTCTTGCCTTTTTGTTAGTTGTCACTTGTGTTACCAAACCATGAGTATATTTACCAAGATAATTGACAGAATCAACCACAAATATCTGCACTTTTTTGATTGACATGAACGGAATATCTTTAATTTTGCAAGCTTGTCTGATTTCACTGCTGCAATGACATCGCCACCTACTGGCATGGAGTGGCAATAAAAAGGATTGCTGTGCATGTGGTGTTAAAATCGTGTTCACCCATGTTTTTTCAGTCTTTTTGACGTGTTTCCCCACCCTTTGATACAGACTGAGGCTTCGCCCACTCATACTTTGTGGCTGAACACGGAGTTTTTCTTGTCACCAGCAGGGGTCAGTCTTCATACAGGTTTGGCTGGTTATTGTCTTATTGGTTCTGTTTCTCTGCAAATATTTCCATTTGTTGACACGTTTGAAGCAGTTGTAAGAAAACTAAAGTAAAACATGTGAGCGATAGACCAAATGGAAATGGCTCATGTGGAACTAGAGTGCCGCACTCAGAGAGCACAAACTGCCACCTGCACTACTTTTCCAATTCCACAAAATGTTACCTTGGAGAAAATGTTCAAGGTCACAGTCCTGACAGAAGGGGCTTGAACTAAATTAGACGTGACTCATTCAGCACACTGACATTTATTCAACATTTGTGTTAATTTTATTCTAACTTTTGACCTCTGTATGGCAGAGGTGAGGAACACTAAGTTTCTGAAAATTGTGGTGGGTGACTTTGACAAAAAAACACTTTTCTATTGCAACAATAACTGATTTCTGTATTTCTTGTTTTATTTAAAAGGACATTTGTTTTCCCCACCAAAACAAAGAGAATCCATGATCTGTAATCACTTTTTTAAAACAGTTAAATCTGACTGCTAGAATATGATCACTGCATCTGCATTTATGTATTCTGAGTTTTTCTGCTTGTTTAACGTGCACACGTGCGCACACCCTCTGCTTTCCAAAAGGCTGAACTTTTTTATGTGCCTTTCCTGCATGCTTTAAGTCACAGAACATTTAACCAAAGTTAGAGCTTCATTAAAACTGCAGTTATTCTGGTTTGAAATTGTGATTTTGTTTCCAAGTGATACATTTTTTCCCAGAAGTTGTATGGCTGCGTGACATCTGGTGGAAACCTGTCACATCCTCACGAAGGCACAGATCAGGACGTGGACATTCACGTTCAGCAGAACTCAATCTCAGGTCCGGGTTCGACAGCCCCCGCCTCAAGCCATCCTGCTCCATCAGGAGGTGGGATCTTCACCTCCTGTAATAAAAAGATGAACGCTCTTGCTGGAATGCAGCATCTGTCCACCTCGCTGGGCTCCCACGATGGCAACCAGCTTGTAGGCATCATAGCGGGAGTACAAGGCTGTGCAGGTCCAGCTGGCCTCATCCGCATGACCCCCTGCTGTCAGCATGTTACACAGCTCGCTGTAGAAGTGGGGGTATGAAGGCAGAGCATAAAAGATCAGGTTCTGGATCCCTTTGATGGTGTACCTAAATAAAAAAAAAAGTGCTGTAAATTTCAATATCATGACAAATTAAACCATTTAATCCATAACTCTTTTCAGAAGTATTGGAATGAATGAATGAATGAGTTTACTTAGCACACAATTCAACAACAAAAAAACCTCAAAACTTTACAAAGATCCCATGTGGCTGAATGAGGGCAGAAGCAAAGCTTATAAATACATCCCTTATACAAAAAAGCACACAAAAACAATTTCATAAATACATATCTACACAATCTCACATACACGAACACATAATGACAACACCAAAAAGAATTAAAAAAAAAAGTTAGTCAATGAACTCAAATTTACAAAATAAACCAAACAAGGCAAACACCAACCTGAAAGTAATAAATCAATAGATCTAAGTCTTCAAACTATAGCAAGCAATTTTATAATGCTTGTAATGTTTTAAAACCTAAAGTACCAAGTACTTTAATATTTGTCAGGACAGTTGTTCCAGATGTTAACATCTTTAACGGAAACACGAGTTTATGCAGTAGTTCAGATCCTTGATTTCTCAAAAAATAAAATTCTTCTCAAATTATAACTGAAGTCCCTCAGTTTAAACAGATCCTGGACACATTGTGGCAGCAATTTATTTTTAACTTTATACAGAATTTGTATTGTGATGTCATCAACGAAGTCCCAGAATTTTAGAATATGTAAACAAGCAAATAATGGATTCATTGGCTCACAATGTGATTTGTTGCAGATAATTCTTACAGCAAAATATTGTAAATAATTGTAATAATTGTAAATAAAATATTGTAGTAGTATTAGTTTTATATGTATTTCCCCATACCTCAGTGCAGTAGGTCATGTATGGAATGAGCAATGAATGATATAAAATTGCGTTGCGAAATAAAATCTTGTGCTTTATGCAGAATTGCAATGACTTTTGACATTTTGGATTTAACAAAATTAATATGCGCTTTCCAGCTCAATTTATCATCAATAGCAACACCAAGAAATTTTGTATCAGTTACAATTTCAATATCATTTAATAAATTTCTGCAGGAACTCTTGGACTTGTTTCCAAATATGATACACTTTGTTTTTGTTTTACCATAGTGGAGCCCTAATTTGTTTAAACTTCCATTCTTTAAACTTCTGTAGCTCCTTCATCATGTCCAAGGTCTGTCCCAAGTGATCCTCACTACAAAGTGCTGTGGTATCATCTGCAAACAAAATACAACTGACGGGCTTGGAAACTTGTCATTAATATACAGAAGAAACAACTGCAGCCCCAGAACTGAACCCTGGGGCACCCCACAAGTAATTTTTTTCATAAGTTCAGAATTTGTCCCACTAATATGTACACACTATCTATTGTATAAATAGCTAACTATCCAATCATATCCCAGTCCCCTAATGCCATACCTCTGTATCTTACCCAATAGCACAGTATGGTCTATAGCATCAAATGCTTTCTGTAAAAAAAAAAAAAAAAAAAAAAAAAAACTCTCCTACAGTATACTGCTTATTTTCAATTGCATTTGTAATCTGTCCAACAAAATCAATTACATCCAGTGAAGTAGTGTGATTATTACCTCCGCCAAGAAGGTTATGTTTACGGTCGCGTTTGTCTGTGTCTGTCAGCAGGATAACTCAAAGTTTTGAACGGATTTTGATGAAATTTTGTGGAGTCGTTGGAAATGACAAGAGGAACAAGTGATTAAATTGTAGTGGTGATCCGGATCCAGGAATTTTTTTAAAGGATTCTTCATTGCGGGATAGGGGGAATTTTGACATTCTAGTTTCTAACTCCACAAAAACAAGGCAGAAACGCTTGAAAAAAATTAGGGTGTAACACAGTCAAATGTTCTATCAAACAACAAAGTTTGGTGATGATCCGATCCGGATTCCGGATCTGGTGATCAAGAATATGCAAAAATGTAGGGAAAATGGAAAATGTGTCAGTGTGAGGTGACAAATGAAGCTAGAGATGCACAACTAACACCAAATTGTAGCTGAATCTGTACTGATTCAGTAAGGTGTCATCAGATTTGATGTAGCTTCAAATGTTATGGAGCTAGATCCAGAAAAAAACCGCCATTACCGAAAAACTAATAAAGATATAAAAGTGATTCCGAGTTCTGGTAGTATGTTTTCATGGTCAAGGATGTCAAATATAAAGGAAAGAAAAGTGCATGTATCATAGTTTTGGTTGTAACACTGAATTGTTGAATAGATCACTGTGCCAAGGAGGGAATCTCTTTAGGGTCAGTGACCCTATGGCCTTGTTTAGAGAAGTGTTTCATAAATGTTAAAAAAAATTCATATATTTGCAGTTTAAATCAAATCAAATCAATTTTATTTATATAGCGCCAAATCACAACAAACAGTTGCCCCAAGGCGCTTTATATTGTAAGGCAAGGCCATACAATAATTACAGAAAAACCCCAACGGTCAAAACGACCCCCTGTGAGCAAGCACTTGGCTACAGTGGGAAGGAAAAACTCCCTTTTAACAGGAAGAAACCTCCAGCAGAACCAGGCTCACGGAGGGGCAGTCTTCTGCTGGGACTGGTTGGGGCTGAGGGAGAGAACCAGGAAAAAGACATGCTGTGGAGGGGAGCAGAGATCGATCACTAATGATTAAATGCAGAGTGGTGCATACAGAGCAAAAAGAGAAAGAACACTCAGTGCATCATGGGAACCCCCCAGCAGTCTACGTCTATAGCAGCATAACTAAGGGATGGTTCAGGGTCACCTGATCCAGCCCTAACTATAAGCTTTAGCAAAAGGAAAGTTTTAAGCCTAATCTTAAAAGTAGAGAGGGTGTCTGTCTCCCTGATCTGAATTGGGAGCTGGTTCCAGAGGAGAGGAGCCTGAAAGCTGAAGGCTCTGCCTCCCATTCTACTCTTACAAACCCTAGGAACTACAAGTAAGCCTGCAGTCTGAGAGCGAAGCGCTCTATTGGGGTGATATGGTACTATGAGGTCCCTAAGATAAGATGGGACCTGATTATTCAAAACCTTATAAGTAAGAAGAAGAATTTTAAATTCTATTCTAGAATTAACAGGGAGCCAATGAAGAGAGGCCAATATGGGTGAGATATGCTCTCTCCTTGTAGTCCCCGTCAGTACTCTAGCTGCAGCATTTTGAATTAACTGAAGGCTTTTTAGGGAACTTTTAGGACAACCTGATAATAATGAATTACAATAGTCCAGCCTAGAGGAAATAAATGCATGAATTAGTTTTTCAGCATCACTCTGAGACAAGACCTTTCTGATTTTAGAGATATTGCGTAAATGCAAAAAAGCAGTCCTACATATTTGTTTAATATGCGCTTTGAATGACATATCCTGATCAAAAATGACTCCAAGATTTCTCACTGTATTACTAGAGGTCAGGGTAATGCCATCCAGAGTAAGGATCTGGTTAGACACCATGTTTCTAAGATTTGTGGGGCCAAGTACAATAACTTCAGTTTTATCTGAGTTTAAAAGCAGGAAATTAGAGGTCATCCATGTCTTTATGTCTGTAAGACAATCCTGCAGTTTATCTAATTGGTGTGTGTCCTCTGGCTTCATGGATAGATAAAGCTGGGTATCATCTGCGTAACAATGAAAATTTAAGCAATACCGTCTAATAATACTGCCTAAGGGAAGCATGTATAAAGTGAATAAAATTGGTCCTAGCCCAGAACCTTGTGGAACTCCATAATTAACTTTAGTCTGTGAAGAAGATTCCCCATTTACTTGAACAAATTGTAATCTATTAGACAAATATGATTCAAACCACTGCAGCGCAGTGCCTTTAATACCTATGGCATGCTCTAATCTCTGTAATAAAATTTTATGGTCAACAGTATCAAAAGCAGCACTGAGGTCTAACAAGATAGCTGGGTCAAGTGATGGCTTTTTAAGTAATGGTTTAAGGTGCAAGTTTTAAAGGTGCAAGTTGCAATAAACTGTGATGCCAAGTGCTAAGGATACATGCTATCCAGTCACAGCAGATGAAACTTTTTTTTTTTTTTTTTTTTACTACTGAGCAAACATTGTGAGACTTTTTTTTAGGTTCAATGATTCCACGGCGTGTAGATGTTATGGCGTCAGTGACCCCATGGCCTTGGCGGAGGTTTGCACTCTGAGTGCTTCTAGTTTTTTTCTAAAAACCATATGGCTGTTCAAGTATGTGATGTTTAGTTATTCAAATTCAATTCAATTTTATTTATATAGCACATTTAAAACACAGCTGCAGCTGACCAAAGTGCTTCACAATTATAGCAATACAAAAGTGTAAAATATTAAAGGAAAAGAATAAAAATAAATAAATAAAAAACTAAAAATACAGAGCAGAGCAAGTCAAGCTTTCATAACAAGCAAGCTACTTATGAAATCATATAACCTCTTTAAAAATATCTTCTCCAAAATTCTGGAAAATTGTGGCCTATAATTTCAGAAGACATGTTTGTCTCCAGATTTAAACAGTAGTATCACTGCAGCCAATTTCATTCTGAAAGTAAATTTCCCAGTCATTAGTGGCAAGTTACAAATATACATGAAAGGTTTAATGACAAAATCAATATTATTTTTAATCAAAAACATATCAAAATGGAAATGTTAGTTGAATGGTTGTTCATGTGTAGTTCAGATTTTTAACTGAGATATTAAAAGATGAAGATGACATGAATAAAGTAGTTTAGAGAGACACCTTTTGTCTCTTGGTATTTAACCTTTTTTGTGTAAGATCCATGGAGTTGTATATCATGAAGCTAGAAGGTGGAGTTAAGCCTGGGCGTGTACCGTCAATGAGCATGCACTGCCATGACCAAACAGGGCAAAAAAGACAAACCAGAACACAAGGGTCTTGTTTTTGGAGGGTAGCAAAGGTTCCAAACCAGGACACATTTTGAAGCATCACAGCAACTTCTTGATCCATTTTTGTCATTCTTGAACAAACTATAGAGCAGTGTTCAGAATAATAGTAGTGCTATGTGACTAAAAAGATTAATCCATGTTTTGAGTATATTTCTTATTGTTTCATGGGAAACAAGGTACCAGTAGATTCAGTAGATTCTCACAAATCCAACAAGACCAAGCATTCATGATATGCACACTCTTAAGGCTATGAAATTGGGCTATTAGTAAAAAAAAAAGTAGAAAAGGGGGTGTTCACAATAATAGTAGCATCTGCTGTTGATGCTACAAACTCAAAACTATTATGTTCAAACTGCTTTTTTAGCAATCCTGTGAATCACTAAACTAGTATTTAGTTGTATAACCACAGTTTTTCATGATTTCTTCACATCTGCGAGGCATTAATTTTGTTGGTTTGGAACCAAGATTTTGCTCGTTTACTAGTGTGCTTGGGGTCATTGTCTTGTTGAAACACCCATTTCAAGGGCATGTCCTCTTCAGCATAAGGCAACATGACCTCTTCAAGTATTTTGACATATCCAAACTGATCCATGATACCTGGTATGTGATATATAGGCCCAACACCATAGTAGGAGAAACATGCCCATATCATGATGCTTGCACCACCATGCTTCACTGTCTTCACTGTGAACTGTGGCTTGAATTCAGAGTTTGGGGGTCGTCTCACAAACTGTCTGCGGCCCTTGGACCCAAAAAGAACAATTTTACTCTCATCAGTCCACAAAATATTTCTCCATTTCTCTTTAGGCCAGTTGATGTGTTCTTTGGCAAATTGTAACCTCTTCTGCACATGTCTTTTATTTAACAGAGGTACTCTGTGGGGGATTCTTGCAAATAAATTAGCTTCACACAGGTGTCTTCTAACTGTCACAGCACTTACAGGTAACTCCAGACTGTCTTTGATCATCCTGGAGCTGATCAATGGGTGAGCCTTTGCCATTCTGGTTATTCTTCTATCCATTTTGATGGTTTCTGTTTTCTTCCACGTGTCTCTGTTTTTTTTTTTGTCCATTTTAAAGCATTGGAGATCATTGTAGATGAACAGCCTATAATTTTTTGCACCTGCGTATAAGTTTTCCCCTCTCCAATCAACTTTTTAATCAAACTACGCTGTTCTTCTGAACAATGTCTTGAACGTCCCATTTTCCTCAGGCTTTCAAAGAGTAAAGCATGTTCAACAGGTGCTGGCTTCATCCTTAAATAGGGGACACCTGATTCACACCTGTTTGTTCCACAAAATTGATGAACTCACTGACTGAATGCCACACTACTATTATTGTGAACACCCCCTTTTCTACATTTTTTTTTTACTAATAGCCCAATTTCATAGCCTTAAGAGTGTGCATATCATGAATGCTTGGTCTTGTTGGATTTGTGAGAATCTACTGGTACCTTGTTTCCCATGTAACAATAAGAAATATACTCAAAACCTGGATTAATCTTTTTAGTCACATAGCACTACTATTATTCTGAACACTACTGTATATGTAGTAGTTAGAGCCATCATTGGATTTGAAATTCTCAAAATTGCTGATAGTATGTGGTAACTTCTAGGTATTTGTAGTCTTAATGGAGTGTTCTGAGAGCACAAGCTGCAACTCATGAAACAACCTTTTTTGGGAGACGGAGCTGCAACATAACCCCCTTCAGGCCTTTAGCCGGCGGGGCATAAAAACCTCCGATTGTGTCCCGAATCTCCCTAGAAGGCGGTGAAACCGCAGCGCTGCGCCCACTGACCTCTGTCTGGGCAGCGCGCTGGTGAAACACTCAAAGAACTGACCTCTTGTAGAAGTGGAAGCGTTCGGTGAAGAGCAGAAACTGTTTGGTCCCTTTCTGGAAGACGTGCCTGGCTCTGCACACCTCTGATTTGCTGGAGTATTCGCAGATACTGGTGAAGCTGATCTCTTCTTTCTTCATGTAGTTACGCAGGCGGACATAATCGAAGTAAGACGGAATGTAGATCAGAGTGTGGGACATAACCGAGTCTCTGTACTGAGGCAAGACTTTATCCACAAAAAACCCAAACCTGCACGGAGAAAGACATCAGAAAAACAGACATCAGAAAAACAGACACGGCTGTAAACTAGCTGAGAAATTCAGTAATCAGCTCGGGGGGGGGGGGGTCCTACATAACAGGATCGACTTGTGCACCACAAAAAGACACAAAATCTATCAAGCTGCTGAAAACAGGTGAACGAGCAGGAGAAGAGAAACACAGCCACAGCTGACGAGTGAGTCTGTTTAATCAAAGTGACGCGTTCAGCTGTCAGGACGTCACCGAGCATCATGGTCCATGAAGCTGTCAGATGAGAACATCTGGAACACGTGGGGCAGCTGCACCAGCACCTGGCAGATAGAGCCCGTTCTTGGCAAGTTCTTAGAGGCAATCTGGAACAAAACACACACAGAATCTACTTCAAACACAACTGCATCACTGAGACGGCGTGAAGGTCGTGAAGCGGTTAACGACTGAATTCAGGCCACTATCACACGCTAAACTACACTCATCTGTTAATCATTAAAAACAGGTAAAAGTATTATAACAAATTAACAGCCGGCTACAAAATGAAGTGTCAATCACTGAATTTCTCTTTGCACTTGAAGTAAAAACTACTGAAGACACGAGTACTTAGAACTTCAGCCAATTTCATTGACAGAAAACCTGAAAACAGTCGAGAATTACTGTTGTGAGGTCAGACGTTTAGACAGTGACGCTACAATCAGTCACTGGTTTGACATCAGAAGAAGAGGACGCTGTAGGTACACATCAGCACACCTGTCAGAAAACGACTGAACACAAAGGTCACGGTGCCTGACCTGTCCTCTATAGTTGGCACAGTGTTTGGACATGATGTTGTTGATCTGTGGGTCCTGGATGGAGCTGAACACGAGCGTCTGCCGGTAGTGTCTCGCCCAGCTGTTCAGGTTCCACATCCTCACCCTGGAGAAGTCCACCCCATGGGAGTCCAGGGGCTGCAGATTGATGTGCTTCATCACGTGCTGGTGGGGAACAGTGTTGTGTTTCAGAAGATGAGCTCTTTCAGGGTACAGACACACTTCAGCACTATTCACCTTCCACAGAGGAGCAACACGATGGTTTCTTTTGGTTAGTTTTTAAATCAATGATGTTACTTCACAGTGAGCTGTGACTGAATCAGCAGTAATGAACCGATGCTTCATAACACAGTTGAGTCGACTAATGGATGCTTCAAACATGATTGTACAGATTTTGTTTCTACTGCAGCAGCAGGTTTTAGATGCTTAAAACTGCCCTCGATACTGAGAATCTACTGGAACTGAAACTTAGATCCTCCCTGACCCTGGACTCTCTTAAATCCTCCCTAAAAACCCACTTCTTCTCCCCGGTGTTTCCTACATGAGCAGACCCACCTCTAGGTTTACTCTTTTTAAGGACTTGCTGTAATTTTATTGTTATTTTTAATTTATTTACTTATTATTGGGACGACTTTCATGCAGCACTTTGTTCGACTTCTGTCATTTTAAATGTGCTTTAGAAATAAAGTTTGAGTTGAGTTGAATGTTCACAGACAAAATTACAAAATCTATCATTGTCCAATGGACATGACTGTATGGAATTTAACAGAACACAAATTAAGACAAAAAAGTCACTTTCTGAGCTCCAACTGATATTTCACAACAAGTAGTGGATAAAGTGTAAACTGAATTGGATGTCAGCTCAGGTCTGGTGAATCCTGTGAAAGCGTTAATGTTCTTACCAAGACATGCTCCCAGTTCTGCATGAGGAAAACATCTGCCTGGTCCACCACCAGCAGCTCGATGGAAGAGAGGAAGTCAAAGTCTCTCTTACTTTCTCCTTCGGCTCCCAGCACTGTGCGAAGGCCCAACGGAGATGCAATGATGATGTCTGAGGAGTAGAAGGGGGCATAGAGACGAATGCTGCTCCTCATGATGGAGACACCTGGTGGACAGAAGACACAGTAACAAAATATGGAAAAAATATGGAAGACCTGGTCCATACTCGGCCCAGAGTCCTGGAGACGTGCAGGTCATGGAGAGATGGAAGGCTACAGCTGATCACCTCCTCAGCAGAGGCCACAATGCGCTGCAGTCTGTGTCTGTCCCTGGCTGTGGCCCCGGAGTACCACACCGTGATGGAGGAGCAGAGGATGGACTCGATGATGGCCGTGTAGAACTGCACCATCAGCTGGACAGGCAGCTTGGCCTTCTTCAGCTGCAGCAGGAAGTACATCCTCTGCTGGGCCTTCTTGATGAGGGAGCTGATGGTTGACTCCCACTTGAGATCCTGGGTGATGGTGGTGCCGAGGAAGCGGTGACAGTCCACAGTGGTGATGGGGCTGTTGGTGAGGGCGAGGGAGGGTGGGGGGGCTGTGGCTTTCCTGAAGTCCACGATCATCTCCACTGTTTTCTGGGCGTTGAGCTCCAAGTTGTTGCTGCTACACCAGGTCACCAGCTGGTCCACCTCCCTCCTGTAGGCAGACTCATCCCCATCCAAAATGAGTCCGATGAGGGTGGTGTCGTCCGCAAACTTGATGAGCTTTACGGAGTCGTGGCTGGAGGTGCAGCAGTTAGTGTAGAGGGAGAAGAGCAGAGGGGAAAGGACACAGCCCTGTGGAGATCCTGTGCTGAGAGCCCGAGTGTTCGAGACATTCTTTCCCAGCCTCACACTCTGACTCCGGTCCGTCAGGAAGTTGGTGATCCACCTGCAGGTGGAGTCGGGCACGTGGAGCAGAGAAAGCTTGTCCTGGAGCAAAGCTGGAAGGATGGTGTTGAATGCAGAGCTGAAGTCCACAAACAGGATCCTAGCATAGGTTCCTGGGGAGTCCAAGTGCTGCAGGATGGAGTGCAGGGCCAGGTTTATGGCGTCATCTACAGACCTGTTGGCTCGGTAGGCAAACTGCAGGGGGTCCAGGAGGGGGTTGGTGATGGACTTCAGGTGGGATAAAACCAGGCGTTCGAAGGTCTTCATGACTACAGACGTGAGAGCCACAGGACGGTAGTCATTAAGTCCAGTGACGCGTGGTTTCTTGGGGACTGGAACTATGATTGAGGACTTGAAACAGGCTGGAAAATGGCATGACTCCAGGGAGGTGTTGAAGATCCCCGTGAAGACTGGGGCCAGCTCATCAGCACAGTGTCTCAGGGTGGCAGGAGAGACACAGTCTGGGCCCGGGGCCTTACGTGGATTCAGCCTTTTGAAATGTCTCCTCACGTCCTCCTCTTGGACCGAGAGGGCAACAGGGGGAGTGGGGAGGGCAGCAGTGAGAGGGGGGAGGTCCAGAGTGTTTGAATATCCAGTTGTGTGGGGGGTGGGGAGGTGTGAGTCCTTGTCTTCAAAGCGTGAATAGAAGATGTTCAGGTCGTTGGCCAGCTTCAGGTCGTCAACATAACAAGGTGCTTTGGGCTTGTAGTTGGTGATCTCTTTCAACCCCCTCCACACAGAGGCCGAGTCGTTGGCAGAGAACCTTTGCTGCAGACGTGAACTGTACATGGATTTAGCCTTTGCCACCTCCTTGCTAAATCTGTACTTTGCACCTCTATAGCTGTCTCTGTCTCCTTCTCTGAAAGCCACCTCTTTCTGCTGATGGAGCTGCTGGAGTTTAGATGTGAACCAGGGCTTGTCATTGTTATATCTCACCCTGGTACGCTGTGGGATGATGCTGTCTTCACAGAAATGAATATATGACATCACAGTGTCCGTGTAGTCATCTAGACTGTCTGTTGAAGCCTCAAACATATCCCAATCCGTGGTGGCCAAGCACGCGCGTAGCTCCTCTACAGCTTCATTGCTCCACACTTTAGACGTCCTCACAACAGGTTTAGAGAGTTTAAGTCTCTTGATTATGTTTATATGTGAGCTATGTGTATACTTTGGTGTGTTTTGTTTTGGACTGGCTTTAATAAAATAAAAAAAATCAGTATAATTATCTTACCATGTGATCCAGGCATTAGACAAACACATATTTGCTTGTAAAATGACGGCCCTGGATCAAATAAATACACTCAACAAAAATATAAACGCAACACTTTTGGTTTTGCTCCCATTTTGTATGAGATGAACTCAAAGATCTAAAACTTTTTCCACATACACAATATCACCATTTCCCTCAAATATTGTTCACAAACCAGTCTAAATCTGTGATAGTGAGCACTTCTCCTTTGCTGAGATAATCCATCCCACCTCACAGGTGTGCCATATCAAGATGCTGATTAGACACCATGATTAGTGCACAGGTGTGCCTTAGACTGCCCACAATAAAAGGCCACTCTGAAAGGTGCAGTTTTGTTTTATTGGGGGGGATACCAGTCAGTATCTGGTGTGACCACCATTTGCCTCATGCAGTGCAACACATCTCCTTCGCATAGAGTTGATCAGGTTGTCAATTGTGGCCTGTGGAATGTTGGTCCACTCCTCTTCAATGGCTGTGCAAAGTTGCTGGATATTGGCAGGAACTGGTACACGCTGTCGTATACGCCGGTCCAGAGCATCCCAAACATGCTCAATGGGTGACATGTCCGGTGAGTATGCCGGCCATGCAAGAACTGGGACATTTTCAGCTTCCAAGAATTGTGTACAGATCCTTGCAACATGGGGCCGTGCATTATCCTGCTGCAACATGAGGTGATGTTCTTGGATGTTGGTACAACAATGGGCCTCAGGATCTCGTCACGGTGATCTCTGTGCATTCAAAATGCCATCAATAAAATGCACCTGTGTTCTTCGTCCATAACAGACGCCTGCCCATACCATAACCCCACCGCCACCATGGGCCACTCGATCCGCAACATTGACATCAGAAAACCGCTCACCCACACGACGCCACACACGGTGTCTGCCATCTGCCCTGGACAGTGTGAACCGGGATTCATCCGTGAAGAGGCAGTCTAAGGCACACCTGTGCACTAATCATGGTGTCTAATCAGCATCTTGGTATGGCACACCTGTGAGGTGGGATGGATTATCTCAGCAAAGGAGAAGTGCTCACTATCACAGATTTAGACTGGTTTGTGAACAATATTTGAGGGAAATGGTGATATTGTGTATGTGGAAAAAGTTTTATATCTTTGAGTTCATCTCATACAAAATGGGAGCAAAACCAAAAGTGTTGCGTTTATATTTTTGTTGAGTGTAAGAACTCAGTGGCTGAACTGTTCTTACCTATCCTGAAGTGATCATCCACATTGCCTAAGAAGACGGCGTAGTAATCATCTGGCCTCTTCAGATTTGGCGGTTTGTCATCCGGGTTCTCTCCAAACTCTTCTTTAAACCTCTTCTTGTGACTAACCACAATCTTCTTGCCTTTGGCTTCCAACAGACTGACGAGCACCTGGACGACTCGTAGCGCTGCGCCCCGGAAAGGCAACAGAATCAGGACCTAGAAAAACGTCACCACAACACAGCAGCTTCTCAGTCATACTTCATTTTACATATTTATGGCAAAGAAGGATGAATTATATAAATGAAAAACTGGTCGTATGAACATCCAAATATAAACCCTAGTTCAGTTCTATTTATTTATAGAACACCAAGTCACAAGTCGCCCCAAAGCGCTTCACAATGTTACGTTTGAAATTTAAAACAAAGTAGCAGTGATCAAAGCTCCTTCATGGTTATTCTCATGATTTGACTACAACGACCTGATGTTTGTGACATCATTTTAGAATTTAGAACCAGTGACAGAGCCGTGCGTGTGCAAAAATATCTGCGCTGTTACAGACAGAAATCAGAAATAAAGTCATTGTGGAACGTTACAAATACTTTGCTTTGAAAAGTACCAACTTATCAAGTTATATCACACAGTGAGGAAAAAAAAACACTGTATTAAAAGAGGCATCGATAATCATTATATAATCGAATCACAGTCCTCTGAATCTTGAGCTGATAAAATCATCAGGTCTTGACAGATTCCCACCACTAGATAGTACATTTGTCATGAGGAGCTAATGTTAATTCATACAAGTCTTATGTTTGTTAGCCTCCTGCTATGGTTTTTTTTGGTTTGTTTT
Source organism: Thalassophryne amazonica (assembly GCF_902500255.1). Taxonomy (NCBI): domain Eukaryota; kingdom Metazoa; phylum Chordata; class Actinopteri; order Batrachoidiformes; family Batrachoididae; genus Thalassophryne; species Thalassophryne amazonica. Next base: position 3,298,700 of record NC_047121.1, read on the forward strand.
TTGCTGTACAGAGCTTATACACATTATATCAACAGCTTTCAGTTAAATTGAAAAAGTAAACATTAGATCTAAACATTCAGACATTAAAAAGTTAGTTTGTGCAAAATCTTGCATTTGAAAAGGACCAATAAAAAAGGTTTGTATCACATCCTGCTAAATGTTCCAGCTGCTGTATATTTGTAAATCCAGGTTTCCTTTTCTGTTCCTGTGTATTTGTTCCATGTGGTGCCCACTTACTGTCTGATTGATGCTCACAGCTGGAGGCTGCAGCACGTCGTGTGCCCAACTACTCAGTTAATAATGGTTGACATTTTCCTCCAAATGATAGAAATATATTTTTGTTTAAATATTAAACTGTTTCCAGATGGGCGGGTCTTGCCAAAGTAACGTCTGTGAGAAACTCTGGTTGTAACGATAAATAACTCATTTGATGGAAATCCGCCTGCAGACAGGAGATTTTGCACATTTATTATTTTGGGAAGCCCTTTCAAAAAGACTTCTGACACAGCATGTTGATAATGTTTAAGTCCAGTTTTAGAAGAACTGATCATTTTTACAGTGTCAAATGAAGCTGCACTGATTATAAGTGTACCTTTGGACGGGTTAGACCTTGGTCTCTGGGTTCGTCCTGTGGCTCAGCTCCAGCTCTAGATTCAGTTTTCCGCTCTTTCAGCTGGGAGTTGTGAGCCAGAACACGGGAGTTGGCTTTCAATACGTGGTTGAGCACGTGAAGGCAGTACGCACTGCGAACATATGGCCCTCGGCTCAAAGGGCAGGTCTCTGGGTAGTACAGGTCCTTATAAGAGCCCATGAGGGACAACAGTTCCAGCTGAAGAGCGCTGATGCTCTTCTCTGCTCCTCCCTGCAGCTCAGAGGACTGGTTCAGATCATTCCAACAACCCTCCAGGAGTTTGTGGAAAACTGGAAGCCCTGTTTCTTTCTGCAGGCCAATGGGGCCAAACCTCTCCAGAAGACTGGTGGAGACCAGACTGCCCAATTTAGGCCACTAAATAGGTGGAAAAAGCAAACATACAAATCACCTTTAGTTTACACTGAACTATTCCACCAAGTGTTTCTGATGTTTAGTTAAATAGTACAGCTGCAGTTAATACCGAGATCTGAGCCTTGATTTTGCTTCCAGAAGTAATCATCTGCACATCATCTTCACTAAGCTCCGTGTCCAAATGCTGCAAAAACATGTCTGCAGACAAAAGAACATCATCATCATCATACTCCTGAGGTCTGGAAACTCAGAGGGACTCACTTTATTTTACAACATTCACCTTTAAATTTAAGTTTTCTTATCAGGTAACTTAAGCTTTGGTCCCACCGAATAATAAAGCCATGAAGAATGAGCCACATATATGAACATTGTACAAACAATAAAATAAAAAAAACCAAAAAAAAAAAAAAAAACACTGCATGTAAGTACGAGTGATTGTGTCAGTGCACACAGCGCAGCTCATCTGATCCATTATAATGAGAAGTTACAGTTAGATGCAAAAAAAGTTTGGGCCCCCCTGACAATTTTCATGATTTTCCTTTATACATCACTGGTTGTCTGGATCAGAAATTTTAGTTAAATATATCATATAGCAGATGAACACACTGATATTTGAGAAGTGAAATGAAGTTTATAGGATTTACAGAAAGTGTGCAATAATTGTGATCCTTTGTTCGTTCCCTATTATTCGACCGGTTCAATAAGGCGGGTAACTGAACTGAACTACCTCTTGGGGATAAATAAATCAAATCAAATCAATTTTATTTATACAGCGCCAAATCACAACAAACAGTTGCCCGAAGGCGCTTTATATTGTAAGGCAAAGCCATACAATAATTACAGAAAAACCCCAACGGTCAAAACGACCCCCTGTGAGCAAGCACTTGGCGACAGTGGGAAGGAAAAACTCCCTTTTAACAGGAAGAAACCTCCAGCAGAACCAGGCTCAGGGAGGGGCAGTCTTCTGCTGGGACTGGTTGGGGCTGAGGGAGAGAACCAGGAAAAAGACATGCTGTGGAGGGGAGCAGAGATCAATCACTAATGATTAAATGCAGAGTGGTGCATACAGAGCAAAAAGAGAAAGAAACACTCAGTGCATCATGGGAACCCCCCAGCAGTCTACGTCTATATCAGCATAACTAAGGGATGGTTCAGGGTCACCTGATCCAGCCCTAACTATAAGCTTTAGCAAAAAGGAAAGTTTTAAGCCTAATCTTAAAAGTAGAGAGGGTGTCTGTCTCCCTGATCTGAATTGGGAGCTGGTTCCACAGGAGAGGAGCCTGAAAGCTGAAGGCTCTGCCTCCCATTCTACTCTTACAAACCCTAGGAACTACAAGTAAGCCTGCAGTCTGAGAGCGAAGCGCTCTATTGGGGTGATATGGTACTATGAGGTCCCTAAGATAAGATGGGACCTGATTATTCAAAACCTTATAAGTAAGAAGAAGAATTTTAAATTAATTAGAATTAACAGGAAGCCAATGAAGAGAGGCCAATATGGGTGAAATATGCTCTCTCCTTCTAGTCCCCGTCAGTACTCTAGCTGCAGCATTTTGAATTAACTGAAGGCTTTTCAGGGAACTTTTGTGAAATTTCATACTGTCTTCTTAAGTTAACTATTTCAACAGTTCTTTTAGTCAGACAGGAAAGATTGTTTTACCTGCTTTACATGTTTCGGCTACTTCCTGTAGCCTTCCTCAGAAGCGTCACAAGATGGGGAAGTGACGTGTCTTATAGGCTGCTACTTCTTGATTTGGCCAGACAGCAGGGGGAACTTACGCCCCCTACTGTCTGACGTCTTCTCCAGGACAGCATCCCATGTATGTGATAGGGTGTAGGCCCCCTCATCTCGATTCATGCTTCTTGGACCTCGCTTGCGGATCTCGATGGCCTCTCTGATCCAGCGGTGGTATTTGTTGCTTTCAGCACGTATGACCCTGGCATTGGTCCAGTCCATGATGTGATTTTTCCTCTTGCAATGGTCGGATATGGCTGATTTGAGATTTTCCTGCTCGGCTTGTTCTTTTATTGCTCTTGTTTGTCTATTGGCTGTCTCTTTTTCACATTCTTTTTGATGTTCATTTTTCCTTGTTCCAGATTGTCTCCCTGTCTCCCCAATGTATGTGTTGTTGTATGATAAGCATGGTATTTCATATATTACATCGCATTTGTGTTCTGGTTTTATCTTGTCCTTGGGCCTAACTAAAAGCTGTCTGAGTTTGGTGTATGGTTTGACCGGTGTATTGATGTTGTATTTTTTCATGACTCTTTGGATGCGTTCAGTGACCCCCCCGATATATGGCAGTGTGACTATGGCCGGTTTGTTTTTGTTGAGAGTGTTCTTTTTCTTCTGTTGTACATGTTTTTCTGTGTTTTGTACCTGTTTTTTTACCTTTTTCTATTGCCCATTGTGGATACTGGCAGTTTGTGAGTGCATTGTGTATGTGAGTCTCCTCCTCTTCCCTGTCCTGTGTATCTGTGACTATAGTGGCCTGGTTGTACAGTGTTCTGACTACTGCCAGCTTATGTTCTGTGGGGTGTTCTGATGTCCAGAGCAAATATTGGTCCGTGTGTGTGGGTTTCCTGTGTATTTTAAGTTTGATACTGTCGTCTGTGTTGTGGTGTATTTTTAAATCCAAAAAAGCTATTTCATTGTTTGTTTCCTCTTCGTACGTGAATTTGATGCTGCCTGTATGGTCTATGGTGTTGAGGTGATCTGTGAGCTGTTGTGTTTGTCCCGTTTTTATTTTTTCTAAAATGTCATCGACGTACCTTTTCCAAAACGATATGCTACAATCTGCTGGTGCTGTGGATATGGCTTGTTCCAGATGCTCCATGAAAAACCCGCTCATAATGGCTGATAACAGGTCTCCCATGGCGAAGCCTTCAGTCTGTTTGTATATGGTGTTGTTTTATTGAAAATAAGTGGATGTGGCAACGAATCTGAGTAGTGACATGATGTCTTCAACTGTAAGTTTGGTTCCTTTCCGGAGTGATTTGTCCTTACTGAGTCTATTGTGTACGATGTTGAGTGTGGCTTCTACTGGGGTTTTTGTGAAAAGTGATATGACATCATGTGATATGAATATTTCATCCTGTCCTATGGTGATTTGTTGTAAATCCTTTGCCAGTTGTTGTGAGTTCCTGCAGTGCTGTTCAGTGAGTCCGAGGAGGGGTTTTATGATTTCTACAAGAGATTTGGAAAGGTTATAAGTGACGGATCCTATGCTATCGACAATGGGGCGGAGTGGTGTGTCAGGCTTGTGTATTTTCGGCAAACCATATATCCGGGGGGTGATGGTAGCTGTGGGCACCAGGTGGTTGTATGAGTCCTGAGTTATTTTGTTTTCAGCTAACATGGGTTTGACTAATGATTTAAGAGTCCTTTTTAGTTGTTCTGTTGGGTCTTTTTTCAGTGTGTGGTATGTGTTGTGGTCCTTAAGCAGGATGTCCATTTTGTTGTTGTAACTGTCCCTATCCATAACTACTGTGGTGCGACCTTTGTCTGGTGGTAGTATAATGATGTCGTCCTGTTTACCTAGTGTATGTATGGCTCTCCTTTCTTCCTTGGTGATGTTACTGGGTGGTAAATGTGCGGTTTTGAGAATGCCTGCTACCTCATTGCGTAATGCTAATGCGTAATGTAATTGCGTAATCACATACATGGGATGCCGTCCTGGAGAAGACGTCAGACAGTAGGGGGCGTACGTTCCCCTGCTGTCTGGCCAAATCAAGAAGTAGCAGCCTATAAGACACGTCACCTCCCCATCTTGTGACGCTTCTGAGGAAGGCTACAGGAAGTAGCCGAAACATGTAAAGCAGGTAAAACAATCTTTCCTGTCTGACTAAAATAACTGTTGAAATAGTTTTCAGGGAACGTTTAGGACAACCTGCTAATAATGAATTACAACAGTCCAGCCTAGAAGAAATAAATACATGAATTAGCTTTTCAGCATCACTCTGAGACAAGACCTTTCTGATTTTAGAGATATTGCGCAAATGCAAAAAAAGCAGTCCTACATATTTGTTTAATATGCGCTTTGAATGACATATCCTGATCAAAAATGACTCCAAGATTTCTCACAGTATTACTAGAGGTCAGGGTAATGCCATCCAGAGTAAGGATCTGGTTAGACACCATGTTTCTAAGATTTGTGGGGCCAAGTACAATAACTTCAGTTTTATCTGAATTTAAAAGCAGGAAATTAGAGGTCATCCATGTCTTTATGTCTGTAAGACAATCCTGCAGTTTAACTAATTGGTGTGTGTCCTCTGGCTTCATGGATAGATAAAGCTGGGTATCATCTGCATAACAATGAAAATTTAAGCAATGCTTTCTAATAATACTGCCTAAGGGAAGCATGTATAAAGTGAATAAAATCGGTCCTAGCACAGAACCTTGTGGAACTCCATAATTAACCTTAGTCCATGAAGAAGACTCCCCATTTACATTAACAAACTGTAATCTAATAGATAAATACAATTCAAACCACTGCAGCGCAGTGCCTTTAATACCTATGGCATGCTCTAATCTCTGTAATAAAATTTTATGGTCAACAGTATCAAAAGCTGCACTGAGATCTAACAGGACGAGCACAGAGATGAGTCCACTGTCTGAGGCCATAAGAAGATCATTTGTAACCTTCACTAAAGCTGTTTCTGTACTATGATGAATTCTAAAACCTGACTGAAACTCTTCAAATAGACCATTCCTCTGCAGATGATCAGTTAGCTGTTTTACAACTACCCTAGAAAAGGAAGGTTGGAGATTGGCCTATAATTAGCTAAGATAGCTGGGTCAAGTGATGGCTTTTTAAGTAATGGTTTAATTACTGCCACCTTAAAAGCCTGTGGTACATAGCCAACTAATAAAGATAGATTGATCATATTTAAGATCGAAGCATTAATTAATGGTAGGGCTTCCTTGAGCAGCCTGGTAGGAATGGGGTCTAATAGACATGTTGATGGTTTGGAGGAAGTAACTAATGAAGATACGAGGTCTGTCAATAAAGTAACGGTCCTTTTTATTTTTTCAAAAACTATATGGATTTCATTCATATGTTTTTACGTCAGACAAGCTTGAACCCTCGTGCGCATGCGTGAGTTTTTCCACGCCTGTCGGTGACGTCATTCGCCTGTGAGCACGCCTTGGGAAGGAGTGGTCCCGCCCCCTCGTTGGATTTTCATTGTCTGGAAATGGCGTAATGAAAAGGACTTTTTTTCCATCAGAATTTTTTCAGAAGCTGTTAGAGACTGGCACCTGGAAACCATTCAAAAAATGTATCTGGCTTTCGGTGAAAATTTTACGAGCTTCACAGAGAATAAGGTCTGTAACTACAGTTTTAAGGACCCCTTTAAGGACGCTCGACGCGCCGCGCTCCGAGCTGCGAAGACGCGGCACAAGCCACCAGACCATTTCTAAACGGATGGCTCTGTGGATACGAGACCGTCGTGTGCTCTTTCTCTGGTTATCACAAGAGCTGGACATCAGCCATTTTCCGTTAGATTTCACTTTTAACAAGAGATTTTGTCATGGAAAGCCGCGCGGAGGCTTCGTGCGTAAAGACCGATTCGCTTTGGAAGCGAGACAAAGGAACACCTCTGTTTCGGCGTGTCAGAGGACACGTTTGGACATGTCTATCTCGGCTTTCAATGCTTACCAGTCCAGTAAGTATCAGTGAAATTGTGGAGAGCTGGACATGTCCAAAATTGTCCTCCGACACGCCGAAACGGAGGTGTTCCTTTGTCTCGCTTCTAAAGCGAATCGTCTTTACGCGCGAAGCCTCCGCGCGGCTTTCCATGACAAAATCTCTTGTTAAAAGAGTGTCAAGCGTCCTTAAAGGGGTCCTTAAAGCTGTAGTAACAGACCTTATTCTCTGTGAAGCCCGTAAAATTTTCACCGAAAGCCAGATAAATTTTTCGAATGGTTTCCAGCTGCCTGTCTCTAACAGCTTCTGAAAAAATTCTGATGGAAAAAAAGTCCTTTTCATTACGCCATTTCCAGACAATGAAAATCCGACGAGGGGGCGGGACCACTCCTTCCCAAGGCGTGCTCACAGGCGAATGACGTCACCGACAGGCGTGGAAAAACTCACGCATGCACACGAGGGTTCAAGCATGTCTGACGTAAAACATATGAATGAAATCCATATAGTTTTTGAAAAAAATAAAAAGGACCGTTACTTTATTGACAGACCTCATAACTCAGAACAATCGGAGAGAAAGAGTCTAAGCAAATACCAGCATTACTGAAAGCAGCCTAATAAAGTTGTCTGATTCTGTTTTTTTTCTGTGTAGAACACTGGACGCAGAAAGTACACAGTTTTTAGTTTGTGCAACACTGCGCAATTGTACACAATCAAACACAGAGTGCGTACATCCAGAGTGAAACAGCTGGAGGAGAACAGGTGCAGAACATGTGTGTGGCTGCATGATCCACACAGTGCCTGTGCGTGTTTACAACAGGTGACTGAACTGGTGGACGTGTGCATGCTCACTCAACCAACTCTGTACTCAGTACTGTTTGCTTTTCATGTACCGTTTTGAGAAAGGAGCACATTTCCATAACGCCAATGCCAGCCCCCACTCCCACCCCCCAACAAAAGTAGGCAGGAGTGGACAAATGTCGATGAGGGCTACATACGTGGCGGTAAACATACAGTAAGCAACCATATGTAACTGTAATCAAGACTAGGAACACAATCATGCACCATCACACACAGGGACTACACCAAATGTGCGCAATTTTTCAGCGTACTCCATAACGCATCACAGCGCAACTGTATGCAAAACTGATGTGAAAGGGTCCAACTAAGAGTCACGGGGGGGGGGGGGGAGCTATCCTAGTAGTCACAGGGTGTGAGGTGGCTAACCACTTATCCACCATGCTGCCCAACTTACAATCATAAAACACAACATAATAATAATAATATAAAATGTATTTGGAGAAGAAATCTGAATATTTTCTTACCTTTGTTGTCCTGGTGGTCTGCAGAGCATTCGGCCTGTTCAACTTCACCCAAGAAGTTAGTTTCCAGACAGAACTGAGACTCGTGCTCCTCATCTACAAACTCTTCACCTCCTGCCTCCTGCTCTCCATCAGCCAGAGGCTCCTCTGCATTCTGCTCTTCGTGCCTTCCTGCTCCATCCTGACCGTCACTGTCAGCTCCATCACTGCCTCCTGCAAGAAAGAGACCAGTGGAGTTCAAACAAATGTTCAGCAGCGCACATCATTTCGACTCTCCATTACACAAACAAGCCCCAGTGTCCAACAAAGATACACGTTAGGTTATGTGTATTTTTTCCATTTAAAATAAATAAATAAAATTAAAGCAGCGTATTACAGAATTTCACTCATCATTCATCTTCAACCGCTTTCCCGGGTTCGGGTCGCGAGGGGCAACAGCTCCAGCAGGGGGCCCCAGACTCCCCTTTCCTGGGCCACATTGACCACCTCTGACTGGGGGATCCTGAGGCGTTCCCAGGCCAGTGTGGAGTTATAATCTCTCCACCTAGTCTTGGGTCTTCCCCGGGGTCTCCTCCCAGATGGACGTGCCTGGAACACCTCCCTAGGGAGGCGCCCAGGAGGCATCCTTACCAGATGACCGAACCACCTCAGCTGGCTCCTTTCAACATGAAGGAGCAGCAGCTCTACTCTGAGCTCCTCGTGGATGACCAAACGTCATGACAGAACATTACAGAATTTGAGTTTGCAAATGATTAAAATAAGGAGGGGCATTATATCAAATCATTTTAGAAATTATTAATGTTGGAATTGTTGTTACTTAAACGTGAGTCATTTCTTTACTAATCCTACTAAAAAACAAAATGCAATCATATTTATTTAAAGCGGCTCAGACAGGATTACTTTGATCATTTGAAAGTTTAGATTTTAGTCTGAAGTGTACAGTAAAGCAACCGCACATCATTATTTATGAGCAGAGGTCTCAATCTGATTATAACCAGCCACTCCAACAGGTGATTTCACTGATTAACTTCACTTTGAGCAGAAGGAATCAGTTCATCCATCTCAGACTTGACTTGATGTAGAAATAGGGATGGGTATTGATAAGATTTTATCGATGTCGATGCCATTATCGATTCTGCTTATCGATCCGATTCCTTACTGATTCCCTTATCGATACCTCTTGTGAATTCTCTGTGTACTAAAAGTAGGCTTTACAGGTTTTCTATGTCAACAACATTTTAAATTGGTCACTGGATCCTTGATCTCTGGACATAAATAAAAATACATAAAATCTGTAGTTTTTGTCAAAAGCATTTCCTTTCAGACATTTTGGCATGAATGTCTATCTTAAATTATTTTGTAGCTTTGTTATTTTTAGGGCATTTTTTATGTTCTTTTATGTCTTTTTATTGTTTGTGTGTGTCTTGCTAGTGCACTTTTGAGCTCCTTGCACCATTTTTCCAATGTGGTTTTAATACTGCAAGTGGCAAATAAAATTGAAGTTGAACTTGATATTCAGGGATGAAAGTGGTGAAAAACAAAAAAATCTGAAACCCAAAATTACCCCCAACACCACCCACACGAAAATGTTTGAATTCTAGAAGCTCTGAAATGTAATCTGGGACTATTCCAGACAATAAACTGCAGTGAGCAGCCGGGAAAGCAGGCTGACTGGGTGACTGTGAGGAGGAAGCGTAGCCCTAAACAGAAGCCCCGTGTACACCGCCAACCCGTTCACATCTCTAACCGTTTTTCCCCACTCGACGACACACCCGCCGAGGATCAAACTCTGGTTATTGGCGACTCTGTTTTGAGAAATGTGAAGTTAGCGACACCAGCAACCATAGTCAATTGTCTTCCGGGGGCCAGAGCAGGCGACATTGAAGGAAATTTGAAACTGCTGGCTAAGGCTAAGCGTAAATTTGGTAAGATCGTAATTCACGTCGGCAGTAATGACACCCGGTTACGCCAATCGGAGGTCACTAAAATTAACATTAAATCGGTGTGTAACTTTGCAAAAACAATGTCGGACTCTGTAGTTTTCTCTGGGCCCCTCCCCAATCGGACCGGGAGTGACATGTTTAGCCGCATGTTCTCCTTGAATTGCTGGCTGTCTGAGTGGTGTCCAAAAAATGAGGTGGGCTTCATAGATAATTGGCAAAGCTTCTGGGGAAAACCTGGTCTTGTTAGGAGAGACGGCATCCATCCCACTTTGGATGGAGCAGCTCATTTCTAGAAATCTGGCCAATTTTCTTAAATCCTCCAAACCGTGACTATCCAGGGTTGGGACCAGGAAGCAGAGTTGTAGTCTTACACACCTCTCTGCAGCTTCTCTCCCCCTGCCATCCCCTCATTACCCCATCCCCGTAGAGACGGTGCCTGCTCCCAGACTACCAATAACCAGCAAAAATCTATTTAAGCATAAAAATTCAAAAAGAAAAAATAATATAGCACCTTCAACTGCACCACAGACTAAAACAGTTAAATGTGGTCTATTAAACATTAGGTCTCTCTCTTCTAAGTCCCTGTTGGTAAATGATATAATAATTGATCAACATATTGATTTATTCTGCCTAACAGAAACCTGGTTACAGCAGGATGAATATGTTAGTTTAAATGAGTCAACACCCCCGAGTCACACTAACTGTCAGAATGCTCGTAGCACGGGCCGGGGCGGAGGATTAGCAGCAATCTTCCATTCCAGCTTATTAATTAATCAAAAACCCAGACAGAGCTTTAATTCATTTGAAAGCTTGTCTCTTAGTCTTGTCCATCCAAATTGGAAGTCCCAAAAACCAGTTTTATTTGTTATTATCTATCGTCCACCTGGTCGTTACTGTGAGTTTCTCTGTGAATTTTCAGACCTTTGTCTGACTTAGTGCTTAGCTCAGATAAGATAATTATAGTGGGCGATTTTAACATCCACACAGATGCTGAGAATGACAGCCTCAACACTGCATTTAATCTATTATTAGACTCTATTGGCTTTGCTCAAAAAGTAAATGAGTCCACCCACCACTTTAATCATATCTTAGATCTTATTCTGACTTATGGTATGGAAATAGAAGACTTAACAGTATTCCCTGAAAACTCCCTTCTGTCTGATCATTTCTTAATAACATTTACATTTACTCTGATGGACTACCCAGCAGTGGGGAATAAGTTTCATTACACTAGAAGTCTTTCAGAAAGCGCTGTAACTAGGTTTAAGGATATGATTCCTTCTTTATGTTCTCTAATGCCATATACCAACACAGTGCAGAGTAGCTGCCTAAACTCTGTAAGGGAGATAGAGTATCTCGTCAATAGTATTACATCCTCATTGAAGACAACTTTGGATGCTGTAGCTCCTCTGAAAAAGAGAGCTTTAAATCAGAAGTGTCTGACTCCGTGGTATAACTCACAAACTCGTAGCTTAAAGCAGATAACCCGTAAGTTGGAGAGGAAATGGCATCTCACTAATTTAGAAGATCTTCACTTAGCCTGGAAAAAGAGTCTGTTGCTCTATAAAAAAGCCCTCCGTAAAGCTAGGACATCTTTCTACTCATCACTAATTGAAGAAAATAAGAACAACCCCAGGTTTCTTTTCAGCACTGTAGCCAGGCTGACAAAGAGTCAGAGCTCTATTGAGCTGAGTATTCCATTAACTTTAACTAGTAATGACTTCATGACTTTCTTTGCTAACAAAATTTTAACTATTAGAGAAAAAATTACTCATAACCATCCCAAAGACGTATCGTTATCTTTGGCTGCTTTCAGTGATGCCGGTATTTGGTTAGACTCTTTCTCTCCGATTGTTCTGAGTTATTTTCATTAGTTACTTCATCCAAACCATCAACATGTTTATTAGACCCCATTCCTACCAGGCTGCTCAAGGAAGCCCTACCATTATTTAATGCTTCGATCTTAAATATGATCAATCTATCTTTGTTAGTTGGCTATGTACCACAGGCTTTTAAGGTGGCAGTAATTAAACCATTACTTAAAAAGCCATCACTTGACCCAGCTATCTTAGCTAATTATAGGCCAATCTCCAACCTTCCTTTTCTCTCAAAAATTCTTGAAAGGGTAGTTGTAAAACAGCTAACTGATCATCTGCAGAGGAATGGTCTATTTGAAGAGTTTCAGTCAGGTTTTAGAATTCATCATAGTACAGAAACAGCATTAGTGAAGGTTACAAATGATCTTCTTATGGCCTCGGACAGTGGACTCATCTCTGTGCTTGTTCTGTTAGACCTCAGTGCTGCTTTTGATACTGTTGACCATAAAATTTTATTACAGAGATTAGAGCATGCCATAGGTATTAAAGGCACTGCGCTGCGGTGGTTTGAATCATATTTGTCTAATAGATTACAATTTGTTCATGTAAATGGGGAATCTTCTTCACAGACTAAAGTTAATTATGGAGTTCCACAAGGTTCTGTGCTAGGACCAATTTTATTCACTTTATACATGCTTCCCTTAGGCAGTATTATTAGACGGTATTGCTTAAATTTCATTGTTACGCAGATGATACCCAGCTTTATCTATCCATGAAGCCAGAGGACACACACCAATTAGCTAAACTGCAGGATTGTCTTACAGACATAAAGACATGGATGACCTCTAATTTCCTGCTTTTAAACTCAGATAAAACTGAAGTTATTGTACTTGGCCCCACAAATCTTAGAAACATGGTGTCTAACCAGATCCTTACTCTGGATGGCATTACCCTGACCTCTAGTAATACTGTGAGAAATCTTGGAGTCATTTTTGATCAGGATATGTCATTCAAAGCGCATATTAAACAAATATGTAGGACTGCTTTTTTGCATTTACGCAATATCTCTAAAATCAGAAAGGTCTTGTCTCAGAGTGATGCTGAAAAACTAATTCATGCATTTATTTCCTCTAGGCTGGACTATTGTAATTCATTATTATCAGGTTGTCCTAAAAGTTCCCTAAAAAGCCTTCAGTTAATTCAAAATGCTGCAGCTAGAGTACTGACGGGGACTAGAAGGAGAGAGCATATCTCACCCATATTGGCCTCTCTTCATTGGCTTCCTGTTAATTCTAGAATAGAATTTAAAATTCTTCTTCTTACTTATAAGGTTTTGAATAATCAGGTCCCATCTTATCTTAGGGACCTCGTAGTACCATATCACCCCAATAGAGCGCTTCGCTCTCAGACTGCAGGCTTACTTGTAGTTCGTAGGGTTTGTAAGAGTAGAATGGGAGGCAGAGCCTTCAGCTTTCAGGCTCCTCTCCTGTGGAACCACCTCCCAATTCAGATCAGGGAGACAGATACCCTCTCTACTTTTAAGATTAGGCTTAAAACTTTCCTTTTCGCTAAAGCTTATAGTTAGGGCTGGATCAGGTGACCCTGGACTATCCCTTGGTTATGCTGCTTTAGACGTAGACTGTGGGGGGGTTCCCATGATGCACTGTTTCTTTCTCTTTTTGCTCTGTATGCATCACTCCGCATTTAATCATTAGTGATCGATCTCTGCCCCCTTCCACAGCATGTCTTTTTCCTGGTTCTTTCCCTCAGCCCCAACCAGTCCCAGCAGAAGACTGCCCCTCCCTGAGCCTGGTTCTGCTGGAGGTTTCTTCCTGTTAAAAGGGAGTTTTTCCTTCCCACTGTAGCCAAGTGCTTGCTCACAGGGGGTCGTTTTGACCGTTGGGGTTTTTCATAATTATTGTATGGCCTTGCCTTGCAATATAAAGCGCCTTGGGGCAACTGTTTGTTGTGATTTGGCGCTATATAAAAAAAAAGTTGATTGATTGATAAAGCTTATAGTTAGGGCTGGATCAGGTGACCCTGAACCATCCCTTAGTTATGCTGCTATAGACGTAGACTGCTGGGGGGTTCCCATGATGCACTGTTTCTTTCTCTTTTGCTCTGTATGCACCACTCTGCATTTAATCATTAGTGATTGATCTCTGCTCCCCTCCACAGCATGTCTTTTTCCTGGTTCTCTCCCTCAGCCCCAACCAGTCCCAGCAGAAGACTGCCCCTCCCTGAGCCTGGTTCTGCTGGAGGTTTCTTCCTGTTAAAAGGGAGTTTTTCCTTCCCACTGTAGCCAAGTGCTTGCTCACAGGGGGTCGTTTTGACCGTTGGGGTTTTACATAATTATTGTATGGCCTTGCCTTACAATATAAAGCGCCTTGGGGCAACTGTTTGTTGTGATTTGGCGCTATATAAAAAAATTGATTGATTGATTGATTGAGTGCAGCATCCATTTAGTGAGAAAAACCCAACTTTCCTTATTCAAATTCATTCCAGTAGTATTCTGCTCTTACTAGGATGCAGCAGTTTTCTAGTTTGTCAGATAGTTCTGGAGGAAATCACTGAAGAAATTAACACATTGAAAATATGGTTTGACCGAAACAAATTGTAATTAAACTTAAATAAAACAGGGATGAAGTGGAGGTGGAAGAGTCACTAGGTGTTCACAGGAAACACTTATTTATTTCTATATGTATTTATTTATGTTCATTGTTAGTTGTTTTATTTTGTCTGTTGTGTTTTGTTTCATCAGGTTCTTTTTGTCTCTTTCTCTAAAACTATATTGTAACATTATTAGTCTATTATTATTGTCTATTATGTAGACTATTATTGTTGCTGCTATTATTATTAATATATGAATAAAAATAAATTTAAAAAATTACAATTTGACACTTTTACGACAACAAATGCTGAGCCATTAATTATACAGAAACCAAAAATTCAACACAAACGTGCTGATGCGAACAGCTTAATGCTAATTTTAATGCTGAAAACACCATAGACATGCTAATGCGTTAGCATCGGTCCCTTTTTAAGTTATAAAATACATCTATCAACTGTTTCAGAAGCTCATAACAGGTCGGTTTAACATAAAAAAGGTAAATGTTCTTACAGACATATGCTCTTTAGGGTTTTAGCATGGAAAAATTAGGATAAAGCAAAATAAAACAATGAATCCACGAATCACAGATCAAAGCACTGCTTCGATCTGCAAATCACTGCTTTGATTGGTTCAAGGTTCAAAGCAAAGCTGTGCTGTAGAAAGGTTGATTACAGACCCGCAGCAGGTCTGTAATCAATGTAGAGAAATTATCATTTTCCTGACAAATACGCCCCAAAACAACAGCCACTCTGAAGGACCGATAAGGGAATCGTTAAGCAAAAAGCTTTTTGATGTCAGTGGATCGAATCATTTCTTAACGATACCCGAAAGGAACAGGTTCTCGATACCCAGCCCTATGTAGAAACAATCCAAAAACTGGTTGTTGTTCGAAGTAACATGCTGATACTCTCCAACTACACTTTTTTCTATTTGTGTTCTGGAAATGCACACACTTTGTCTCAAATTTTCTTCACATTTTAATCAAATATTCCAAGACTATTCAGAACATCAAATCTGAAGTTTGAAGCCTGTAGGCTGTCTGCCTTTTTTTTTTAGGCAAAAATTATGGCCATCATTTCTGGAGCCATGTTCATGCAGGTGGATTTAAGCCTAGTAAATGTGGAAACCTTGGGGAATCCCCCTGGCAGATCTATGTGCAGCATTGTGGGGTGTGCCATGAATCATATGAATGCAGTGTGTGCACACAATTAAAATAAAACTGCCATTTCAGCACTAGAAATACATTCACGAGTGCACAAATTAGCCATAATTGGATGTTTAAATTAACCAGGAAGGACTTTCATACAGAAGGCCATATTTATAACACATAAAGTCGATATCAATATCTTCAAAATGGAATCTGTTTGAAGAGTTTTATTTACTGCCCACATGAGCTTTTCTGCTAATAAAGTTTGACCACAAAACTTTTTTTTTTCTTTCAGATTTTAGAGGTTTCTCCCACAATAACTGTTTACCACAGATATGCCAAATTGACATATTTCATAGCCAGTATAGCTGACATTAAGGAGCCAAGAGATGGAGAGGTTTCTTTGAGTGTAATGGTATGCTTGGAACATGGATGCTCGCAATAGTCAATTTAATATTTCCCATAAGTTGAGCATACATAAACTTCACAGTTTAGTGTCAAAGTTTGTTGTTTGACTATAGTCCAAGTCTGGGTGTCCATGACAACTGCCACAGAAAATTTCAGGCCTCTAAGTCCATTATTTTCTGAGATATTCTACCTTGAACATGGCTCCAGAAATGACGGCCATATTTTCTGCCTAAAAAAACGGCAGACCCCATGCACACTAAATTGGTTGTATCTCAGAAACTGCTTGGCCTACAGGCCTCAAACATTAGATTTGATGTTCTGAACAGTCTGGGAATATTTGATTAAAATTTAAGGAAAATCTGAGACAAAATGAGTGAGGCCCCTCAAATATTTGTTGAATTGACATGGAATGACCCATAAGCAACTTGCCTTCAGCGAGAATTTCGTCGTGGTTGTTGTCTTCGTCATCAGAGCTCTGCTCCTCTTCACTCTGCTCCTCACTGACAGATCGGCCCAGAGCAGAAAGAAGCTTCTGATAAGCAGTTTTCTGTTCTGGTTCTTCCTCCTCCTGCTCCACAGGGTCAGACTGTTCTGGGTTTGCAGGCTGTAAGACACGATGGTTCAGGAATACATTCAGCCACAACAACCTTTGCTGAAATAATTTAATTATTAAAAAAGGCTTCCCACAGGAATTTTACAGCATATCAGAGAAACCAGAGAAGAAACAGCAGATTTCAATCAAACAGGGTAAAAATTCAAATTGAATGAATGAATTTATTTATTCGGCACACAGATCAACAATAACAAAAACTCATAATAAAAAGATCAACTTAATTGCGTATCCGTGTGGCCAAAAGGTTGCAGGCAGAAGCACAGCTTATAAACACCCACCCTTATATACTCAACAAAAATATAAATGCAACACTTTTGGTTTTGCTCCCATTTTGTATGAGATGAACTCAAAGATCTAAAACTTTTTCCACATACACAATATCACCATTTCCCTCAAATATTGTTCAGAAACCAGTCGAAATCTGTGATAGTGAGCACTTCTCCTTTGCTGAGATAATCCATCCCACCTCACAGGTGTGCCATACCAAGATGCTGATTAGATACCATGATTAGTGCACAGGTGTGCCTTAGACTGCCCACAATAAAAGGACACTCTGAAAGGTGCAGTTTTGTTTTATTGGTGGGGGGATACCAGTCAGTATCTGGTGTGACCACCATTTGCCTCATACAGTGCAACACATCTCCTTTGCATCATCCGTGAAGAGAACACCTCTCCAACGTGCCAAATGTCAGCGAAAGTGAGCATTTGCCCACTCAAGTCGGCTACGACGACGAACTGGAGTCAGGTCGAGACCCCGATGAGGACGATGAGCATGCAGATGAGCTTCCCTGAGACGGTTTCTGACAGTTTGTGCAGAAATTCTTTGGTTATGCAAACCGATTGTTTCAGCAGCTGTCCGAGTGGCTGGTCTCAGACGATCTTGGAGGTGAACATGCTGGATGTGGAGGTCCTGGGCTGGTGTGGTTACACGTGGTCTGCGGTTGTGAGGCTGGTTGGATGTACTGCCAAATTCTCTGAAACGCCTTTGGAGACGGCTTATGGTAGAGACATGAACATTCAATACACGAGCAACAGCTCTGGTTGACATTCCTGCTGTCAGCATGCCAATTGCACGCTGCCTCAAATCTTGTGACATCTGTGGCATTGTGCTGTGTGATAAAACTGCACCTTTCAGACTGGCCTTTTATTGTGGGCAGTCTAAGGCACACCTGTGCACTAATCATGGTGTCTAATCAGCATCTTGATATGGCACACCTGTGAGGTGGGATGGATTATCTCAGCAAAGGAGAAGTGCTCACTATCACAGATTTAGACTGGTTTGTGAACAATATTTGAGGGAAATGGTGATATTGTGTATGTGGAAAACGTTTTAGATCTTTGAGTTCATCTCATACAAAATGGGAGCAAAACCAAAAGTGTTGCGTTTATATTTTTGTTGAGTGTAATTTTAACAATTTGTCTGACATTCAAAGCTATTATTGTGAGAACAAAGTAACAACTGGCATGTCTGTCAATAACCCAAACTACCTAATTTATCAACGTTTGTAGACCTATATATCACCTAAAATATTTTTAAAGGTGAAAAGTAGGCACACATTTAAATGACAGGATTTACATTTGTTCATAAATGTATGTAGCAGTTTGTAAGACTGAGATGCAGGACTTTAATGACTTCCTGGACTCAGTGATCTGAACTGTGTTTGCATGACGTGAAAGTGTTGACATTCATACAAGCGGGAAGCTCGGGATGGTCTCAGATGACGCCCTCCCGGAAGAAGAACAAGAGTGCTCTGAGAGAACAGTATCCCCCCACGCTGGCAAACGCTGTTTTGATACAAGTGCTGCTACATTTCAAGGCGATTTCAGAATGTAGACACCAACTCATGAAACTGACAAAGGTTAGATTTGTTAATCAAGGGCCAAACACACAGAAAGATGGAAACTGCCACAATCTAATCCCCTTTCGTGCCTTCGGCCAGTGAGGGATAAAAAGTTGCAGTTCCTTGACTGGCTACTTGAGGCTGATTTCAAAAGGGAGCACATTCCCATAGGAATCCAGGTTAAAATGTCCAACTTAAGAGCAGAAATAAACATGGTTACAGCCTGGTACAAAAAATGGTTTTGGTGTCTGTAAATTCTTTCCTCCTCTATGACAAGTGTACGGGGGGAGAGAATTTTTTTTTTCTAACTTCTTAGTTGATGAAGTTTGAAGCCATAAAGATCTGTATAGTTGTGGGTGTGGTCACTTCGAGTGACAGTGGCTCAGCTGAGCATCTCTGCTAGTGCTGGGTTGAAAAGATTGACTGACCGATTTTAAATCGATTCAGACACCCTCTCTACTTTTAAGATTAAGCTTAAAACTTTCCTTTTTGCTAAAGCTTATAGTTAGGGCTGGATCAGGTGACCCTGAACCATCCCTTAGTTATGCTGCTATAGACGTAGACTGCTGGGGGGTTCCCATGATGCACTGTTTCTTTCTCTTTTTGCTCTGTATGCTCTGTATGCACCACTCTGCATTAATCATTAGTGATTGATCTCTGCTCCCCTCCACAGCATGTCTTTTTCCTGGTTCTCTCCCTCAGCCCCAACCAGTCCCAGCAGAAGACTGCCCCTCCCTGAGCCTGGTTCTGCTGGAGGTTTCTTCCTGTTAAAAGGGAGTTTTTCCTTCCCACTGTAGCCAAGTGCTTGCTCACAGGGGGTCGTTTTGACCGTTGGGGTTTTACATAATTATTGTATGGCCTTGCCTTACAATATAAAGCGCCTTGGGGCAACTGTTTGTTGTGATTTGGCACTATATAAAAAAATTGATTGATTCTCATTTAATTCCCACAGATTGATTCATAATCCAAAGATCGATTTTATTTATTTTTATATATATATATATATATATATATATATATATATATATATATATATATCTAGGGGAAAATAAGTATTTGACCCCCTGTCAGTTTTGTAGGCTTTCCCACCTACAAAGAATGGAGAGGTCTGTAATTTTTATCGTATTTACACTTCAACTGTGAGAGACAGAATCTAAAAAAGAAAAAAATCCAGAAAAATCACATTGTATGATTTTTAAAATATTAATTTGCATTTTATTGCATAAAATAAGTATTTGAACTCCTACCAACCAGCAAGAATTCTGTCTCTCACAGACCTGTTAATCTTCCTTTAAGAAGCCCTCTTATTCTGCACTCTTTACCTGTATTAATTGCACCTGTTTGAACTTGTTACCTGTATAAAAGACGCCTGTTCACACACTCAATCAATCACACTCCAACCTGTCCACCATAGCCAAGACCAAAGAGCTGTCTAAGGACACTAGGGACAAAACTGTAGACCTGTAAAAGGCTGGGATGGACTACAGGACAATAGTGATGGGATGAACAACACTGGTGGATCAACACTGTGCCGAGCACACAAGAGTGAAACCCCGTATCGGTGCGTGTATCGCTTTAAGAAAAAAAATCACGTGACCGATACAGGAACTGTGTCGTTCGACTGTGCCGCGCCAAATTGTGTTTATAAGGAAACAAACTGTATCGACATGTTGCGGATTTGTTGGATGGAGTTTTGCTGTTGGAGTTTTTCTTGCCCTCACCTTGTTCCACTGACTTCATGGATCGTTCAGACGTTTCCCCAGTCTGGAATAATTTTGATCTTTTGACGCCAAATAAGAAATCTTTTTCTCCTTTAAGCATTGTTTACTGTTATTTTTCCAATTAGATATGTTTGTACTCCTTTACAATACTGGAAGAATGACCAGAGCATATATCCACACCTTTATCAACTCGCACTGAAATGTTTATGCTCGCCATCTTCATCTGTACCCTGTGAAAGAGTTTTTTCTAAGGCAGGGGAACTGGTGTGTAAGAGGAGAAATCGCCTTGGAGCAAAGACACTTCAGAAACCTTTGTTCCTCAATAAAAATGCATCATGAATCTATTTTCAGTCTTTTATTTCGTATGCTTTAACACTTACGTTATCAAATTTCCATACATAAGTTACAAATTTTAAACTCTGAATTTTATTACAAATTTGCTACATTTTACAAACCAACTCAGTTGAGCATTTACACAAAAAGTTTTAAGCAAATTTTAAACTCTTCTCATGAACAGCTTAACTCGACACACAAATTGAGCACATGAAATTTTGCAATGATGAGATCATATTTTAAATAGAGGACTGGCGATTAACCATTTCACAGGCTGATGTTGCGTTTGCAGCACGGTAACTTTTCCATCTTATTTACCTGCAATGATTTTATAACTACTGCAGGGGTCACTATTGAGCGACCAACACAGTGTCAACACAGTTTGTGTAGTGTGTCAATACACTCCTTGAGGTATCATCATCCCATCGCTACAGGACAACAGGCAAGCAGCTTGGTAGAAGACAACAACTGTTATGATTATTTATTAGAAAGTGGAAGAAACACAAGATGACTGTCAATCTCCCTCAGTCTGGGATTCCATGCAAGATCTCACTTTGTGTGGTAAGGATGATTCTGAGAAAGCTCAGAACTACACAGGAGGACCTGGTCAATGACCTGAAGAGAGCTGGGACCACAGTCACAAAGATTACATTAGTAACACATGATGCTGTCATGGTTTAAAATCCTGCAGGGCAGCAAAGTTCCCCTGCTCAAGCCAGCACATGTCCAGGCCCGTTTGAAGTTCACCAATGACCATCTGGATGATCCAGAGGAGGCATGGGAGAAGGTCATGTGGTCAGATAAGACCAGAATAGAGCTTTTTGGAATCAACTCCACTTACCATGTTTAGAGGATGAGAACAACCCCAAGAAAACCATCCCAACCGTGAAGCATGGGGGTGGAAACATCATACTCTGGGGGTGCTCTTCTGCAAAGGGGACAGGACGACTGCACGGTATTGAAGGGAGGATGGATGGGGTCATGTATTGCGAGATTTTGGAAAACAACCTCCTTCCCTCAGTAACAGCATTGAAGATGGGTCATGGCTGGGTCTTCCAGCATGACAATGACCCCAAACACACAGCCAGGGCAACTAAGGAGGGGCTCAATAAGAAACATTTCAAGGTCCTGGAGTGGCCTGGACAGTCTCCAGACCTGAACGCAATAGAAAATCTTTGGAGGGAGCTGAAACTCCAAACCTGAAAGATTTGGAGAAGATCTGTATGGAGGAGTGGACCAAAATCCCTGCTGCAGTGTGTTAAAACCTGGTGAAAAACTACAGGAAATGTCTGACCTCTGTAATGGCAGACAAATGTTTCTGTACCAATTGTTAAGCTCTGTTTATAGGGGGGCAAATAATTATTTTATGCAATAAAATGCAAATTAATTATTTAAAAATCATACAATGTGATTTACTGGATTTTTTTTTTTATTCTGTCTCTCACAGTTGAAGTGTACCTACGATAAAAATTACAGACCTCTCCATTTTTTGTAGGTGGGAAAACCTGCAAAACTGACAGGGGGTCAAATACTTATTTTCCCCACTGTGTATATATATATATATATATATATATATATATATATTTGCACTTCTCACCAGCGTTATAACAGCGTGCCATTTCCGTGGCACAGCGCACAAAGATTCTCTAGTGTGAACTGTGGAACTGCTGCAGGAGAATTTAGGAGAACTTCCCCCTGCTGCAGGATAACTTTTCTAATAGCCGTGTTATCCTGCTGTAGCGTGCCACTTGCAAGTGCATGCAAGTGCTGCAAGCGCGAGTTTTGTAGGGGAGACCAGGACCGTTATTCCCCAGAAAATGTTTCAATTTATAACTCTCTGAAACACTTGACTGCATTTTGAGGGGCAAATTTTGTGAAGTAGTATTAATATACTGCATTACTAGACAATCATGTAACAGCTCAAAAAACTGTTTTAATAACACTAACAGAAATCGAGATCAGATCGAAATAATTGATTCTGATTCTTAAGAATGGAAATCAAATCGACTCTTGAAATTTGAATCGATACCCAGCTCTAATCCCTGCCTCTGCTGTGTGTCGGTAAACCTCCCATTACACAGGAGTCCATTCAGCGGTCCTTGTGCGGTCATGAAATCACAAAAAAATGCTACAGGTCGCTGAAGAGCAGCACAGCTGCTGCGAGGACCATACAATGTCTGTTCAGTACCCACTCACAAACCCCCATGATCGCCATGAAGTATGAAGCAGCACCTGACTACTGCAAAACAGTCGCTAAGGCTGGAGAACTTTCAAAAACTGCACAGGCCATGCACAAACACCTCACAGACCACCCTATGACCACCCAGCACTTGCGCAATGATCGGGGATGTTATAAAGCGCAACATGAGTTCCTTGTCAGCTGATGTACGGCAGGTTGGTTAGCAAGTTTTGTGCGTGTTCAAAATTCTGAGCAGAGATCAGGCAAAGAGATTTGTCTTCTACATCTTCTTGGCCAGCACCGAAAGAAAGTTAGACACGTCACACAACTAATCTGTGCCCCAAATAGTGTTATGATAGTGGAATGTTTTAATATATAAACAGGTACATTAAGTTTATGTGGACTCACCATAAATTTTGAGTCTGACTCATAGAACTCAGTGTGACGCTCCGGTCGAAAGAGGACAAAGTAAATTCTCTGAACAAGACAGTCGTGTGACTTTTTTCAGTCCCTGTAAAGGTTTTTTTTTTTTAAAACCCGTTTCATGTCTGTGTAGTTACGTGGAGCACGCACATCTGTATCAACAGGTTTTGCTCTCCATGGTGCTGTACACCAGTGACTTGCTAAGTACTGAACGCAAATGCGCCGAACATCAATGTAACGACGATATACTGCTTTGTGAGACTCACCAAGTCCACAATTTGAGTTCTTTCTGGTCGGTCATGGACTCTGTAGAAAGTAAACAAAAACAAACATACTTAAAAAAAAATCCCAAAAGGAAAAGATAGTTTAAAGACTGTTTAATATAATGTACTAAACACTATCTGTGTATCAACCGAATATTAATACATATCAATCAATCAATCAATCAATCAATCAACTTTTTTCTTGTATAGCGCCAAATCACAACAAACAGTTGCCCCAAGGCGCTCCACATTGCAAGGCAAGGCCATACAATAATTATGAAACACAGTCTACGTCTAAAGCAACATAACCAAGGGATGGTCCAGGGTCACCCGATCCAGCCCTAACTATAAGCCTTAGCGAAAAGGAAAGTTTTAAGCCTAATCTTAAAAGTAGAGAGGGTATCTGTCTCCCTGATCTGAATTGGGAGCTGGTTCCACAGGAGAGGAGCCTGAAAGCTGAAGGCTCTGCCTCCCATTCTACTCTTACAAACCCTAGGAACTACAAGTAAGCCCGCAGTCTGAGAGCGAAGCGCTCTAATGGGGTAATATGGTACTACGAGGTCCCTAAGATAAGATGGGACCTGATTATTCAAAACCTTATAAGTAAGAAGAAGAATTTTAAATTCTATTCTAGCATTAACAGGAAGCCAATGAAGGGAGGCCAACACGGGTGAGATATGCTCTCTCCTGCTAGTCCCCGTCAGTACTCTAGCTGCAGCATTCTGAACCAACTGAAGGCTTTTTAGGGAACTTTTAGGACAACCTGATAATAATGAATTACAATAGTCCAGCCTAGAGGAAATAAATGCATGAATTAGTTTTTCAGCATCACTCTGAGACAAGACCTTTCTGATTTTAGAGATATTGCGTAAATGCAAAACGGGCAGTCCTACATATTTGTTTAATATGCGCTTTGAATGACATATCCTGATCAAAAATAACTCCAAGATTTCTCACAGTATTACTAGAGATCAGGGAAATGCCATCCAGAGTAACGATCTGGTTAGACACCATGCTTCTAAGATTTGTGGGGCCAAGTACAATAACTTCAGTTTTATCTGAGTTTAAAAGCAGGAAATTAGAGGTCATCCATGTCTTTATGTCTGTAAGACAATCCTGCAGTTTAGCTAATTGGAGCGTATCCTCTGGCTTCATGGATAGATAAAGCTGGGTATCATCTGCGTAACAATGAAAATTTAAGCAATACCGTCTAATAATACTGCCCAAGGGAAGCATGTATAAAGTGAATAAAATTGGTCCTAGCACAGAACCTTGTGGAACTCCATAATTAACTTTAGTCTGTGAAGAAGATTCCCCATTTACATGAACAAACTGTAATCTATTAGACAAATATGATTCAAACCACCGCAGCGCAATGCCTTTAATACCTATGACATGCTCTAATCTCTGTAATAAAATTTTATGGTCAACAGTATCAAAAGCAGCACTGAGGTCCAACAGAACAAGCACAGAGATAAGTCCACTGTCCGAAGCCATAAGAAGATCATTTGTAACCTTCACTAATGCTGTTTCTGTACTATGATGAATTCTAAAACCTGACTGAAACTCTTCAAATAGACCATTCCTCTGCAGGTGATCAGTTAGCTGTTTTACAACTACCCTCTCAAGAATCTTTGAGAGAAAAGGAAGGTTGGAGATTGGCCTATAATTAGCTAAGATAGCTGGGTCAAGTGATGGCTTTTTAAGTAATGGTTTAATTACTGCCACCTTAAAGGCCTGTGGTACATAACCAACTAACAAAGATAGATTGATCATATTTAAGATTGAAGCATTAAATAATGGTAGGACTTCCTTGAGCAGCCTGGCAGGAATGGGGTCTAATAAGCATGTTGATGGTTTGGATGAAGTAACTAATTAAAATAACTCAGACAGAACAATCGGAGAGAAAGAGTCTAACCAAATACCGGCATCACTGAAAGCAGCCAAAGATAACGATACATCTTTGGGATGGTTATGAGTAATTTTTTCTCTAATAGTCAAAATTTTGTTAGCAAAGAAAGTCATGAAGTCATTACTAGTTAAAGTTAATGGAATACTCAGCTCAATAGAGCTCTGACTCTTTGTCAGCCTGGCTACAGTGCTGAAAAGAAACCTGGGGTTGTTCTTATTTTCTTCAATTAGTGATGAGTAGAAAGATGTCCTAGCTTCACGAAGGGCTTTCTTATAGAGCAACAAACTCTTTTTCCAGGCTAAGTGAAGATCTTCTAAATTAGTGAGACGCCATTTCCTCTCCAACTTACGGGTTATCAGCTTTAAGCTACGAGTTTGTGAGTTATACCACGGAGTCAGACACTTCTGATTTAAAGCTCTCTTTTTCAGAGGAGCTACAGCATCCAAAGTTGTCTTCAATGAGGATGTAAAACTATTGACAAGATACTCTAACTCCCTTACAGAGTTTAGGTAGCTACTCTGCTCTGTGTTGGTATATGACATTAGAGAACATAAAGAAGGAATCATATCCTTAAACCTAGTTACAGCGCTTTCTGAAAGACTTCTAGTGTAATGAAACTTATTCCCCACTGCAGGGTAGTCCATCAGGGTAAATGTAAATGTTATTAAAAAATGATCAGACAAAAGGGAGTTTTCAGGGAATACTGTTAAGTCTTCTATTTCCATACCATAAGTCAGAACAAGATCTAAAATATGATTAAAGTGGTGGGTGGACTCATTTACTTTTTGAGCAAAGCCGATAGAGTCTAATAATAGATTAAATGCAGTGTTGAGGCTGTCATTCTCAGCATCTGTGTGGATGTTAAAATCGCCCACTATAATTATCTTATCTGAGCTAAGCACTAAGTCAGACAAAAGGTCTGAAAATTCACAGAGAAACTCACAGTAACGACCAGGTGGACGATAGATAATAACAAATAAAACTGGTTTTTTGGGACTTCCAATTTGGATGGACAAGACTAAGAGTCAAGCTTTCAAATGAATTAAAGCTCTGTCTAGGTTTTTGATTAATTAATAAGCTGGAATGGAAGATTGCTGCTAATCCTCCGCCCCGGCCCGTGCTACGAGCATTCTGACAGTTAGTGTGACTCGGGGGTGTTGACTCATTTAAACTAACATATTCATCCTGCTGTAACCAAGTTTCTGTTAGGCAGAATAAATCAATACGTTGATCAATTATTATATCATTTACCAACAGGGACTTAGAAGAAAGAGACCTAATGTTTAATAGACCACATTTAACTGTTTTAGTCTGTGGTGCAGTTGAAGGTGCTATATTATTTTTTCTTTTTGAATTTTTATGCTTAAATAGATTTTTGCTGGTTATTGGTGGTCTGGGAGCAGGCACCGTCTCTACGGGGATGGGGTAATGAGGGGATGGCAGGGGGAGAGAAGCTGCAGAGAGGTGTATAAGACCACAACTCTGCCTCCTGGTCCCAACACTAGACAGTCACAGTTTGGAGGATCCCAAAAAATTGGCCAGATTTCTAGAAATGAGAGCTGCTCCCTCTAAAGTGGGATGGATGCCGTCTCTCCTAACAAGACCAGGTTTTCCCCAGAAGCTTTGCCAATTATCAATGAAGCCCACCTCATTTTTTGGACACCACTCAGACAGCCAGCAATTCAAGGAGAACATGCGGCTAAACATGTCACTCCCGGTCTGATTGGGGAGGGGCCCAGAGAAAACTACAGAGAAAACTACATTGTTTTTGCAAAGTTACACACCGATTCAATGTTAATTTTAGTGACCTCCGATTGGCGTAACCGAGTGTCATTACTGCCGACGTGAATTACAATCTTACCAAATTTACGCTTAGCCTTAGCCAGCAATTTCAAATGTCCTTCGATGTCGCCTGCTCTGGCCCCCGGAAGACAATTGACTATGGTTGCTGGTGTCGCTAACTTCACATTTCTCAAAACAGAGTCGCCAATAACCAGAGTTTGATCCTCGGCGAGTGTATCGTCGAGTGGGGAAAAACGGTTAGAGATGTGAACGGGTTGGCGGTGTACACGGGGCTTCTGTTTAGGGCTACGCTTCCTCCTCACAGTCACCCAGTCAGCCTGCTTTCCCGGCTGCACGGGGTCTGCCAGGGGGGAACTACCGGCGGCTAAGCTACCTTGGTCCGCACCGACTACAGGGGCCTGGCTAGCTGTAGAATTTTCCACGGTGCGGAGCCGAGCCTCCAATTCGCCCAGCCTGGCCTCCAAAGCTACGAATAAGCTGCACTTATTACATGTACCGTTACTGCTAAAAGAGGCCGAGGAATAACTAAACATTTCACACCCAGAGCAGAAAAGTGCAGGAGAGACAGGAGAAGCCGCCATGCTAAAACGGCTAAGAGCTAGTAGCTACGCTAAGCTAGCGGATTCCCAAACAGGGAATCCGACACTAGACAGGCTGTGGAGCAGCACAGGTAACGCACGACAACAGTGCTAAAAAATAAAATAAAAATAAAAATCCACTGGACAGGCTGTGGAGCAGCACAGGTAACACACGACAACAGTGCTAAAAAATAAAATAAAAATAAAAATCCACTAGACAGGCTGTGGAGCAGCACAGGTAACACACGACAACAGTGCTAAAAAAAAAATAAAAAATAATAAAATAAAAATCCACTGGACAGGCTGTGGAGCAGCACAGGTAACACACGACAACAGTGCTAAAAAAAAAATAAAAAATAATAAAATAAAAATCCACTGGACAGGCTGTGGAGCAGCACAGGTAACACACGACAACAGTGCTAAAAAAAAAATAAAAAATAATAAAATAAAAATCCACTGGACAGGCTGTGGAGCAGCACAGGTAACACACGACAACAGTGGTAAAAAATAAAAAAATATAAAAAATATAAAAATATCTCAGATGCACCCAGTTTTGCTCGGTGCCTGTAAAGATCCACATTTAAACTGTGCAACTTTTAGTAGAAATAATGGAAAAGTTAACATACAAAAAAAAGACTGCTACTACTTTCATTCAAATATCTGCTCACCTTAAACGTATTTAATATCACACCATGCAGCGTGTATGATCAATAAAAATCATGTTATACACAAAAATAATGAACCAAGCGACATAAAGTGTCTGTCGAGCTACTAGCTAACAGCTAACAAGGAGCTCCGTTAAGATCAAAGCAACATCTCTCTACTTCTTACACGTCATGAAACGGATGTTCCTCTCCAAATTCTTTCAAATGCTTCTTCTGTTTCTTCGACAAATTGGCAAAAATCTTCTTATTTTGCTTCCTTTTCCCCATGTTGACACTTTTGTGAGCTACACGTGCGATTCCACAACTTCTTCGATCGGTATTTGCGTGGCATCCAACAAGTGCGCTACTACCATCTATAGGATAGCAGCGGTATTACAGGATCTGCGTGGAATCCTGAAAATAAATAAATAAATATACTATTTACAGAGCTATTCATGTCACATTTAAACATTTTCAACCGCTGAAAGGGACTGAAGCGGTTCTAATGTAACTGCATTATTCAGATTTCAGGCATATCCAGTTTCAGAAGCTGTATTCCAACAAATGTGTCAAAAATATAAACGAGCAACAGGCACAATAACAGCAAGATATTTTGAGCCGACAGAAGTGCTCACAGTTATAGGAAACATCAGTATGACTGGCCACTTTATTAGGTACACCTGCTTAACACAAACAGCCAATCACATGGCAGCAAATCAATGCATTTTGGCATCACGACGTGTTGAAGACGATAAGCTGAAGTTCAAACTGAGCATCAGAAAGCAGAAGAAAGGGGATTTAAGTGACTTTGTATGTGGAGTGATCGCTGGTGCCAGACGGGCCGGTCCTTTAATCAGCAGAGAGTGAAAAAGATCTCAGTGTCATTTTTGATAAAAAACAAAACTTGAACTTCAGAGAGGAAATAGGGAATTGTGTCAGCAAAGCCAATAAAAGGACATGATCAGACACACCTTTCTGTACCTAAGCGAGGAAGAGTTCACCCTGCTGTTCAAGGCCTAACTACGCCCTCATCTTCAATACTGTGCTGATATCTGTGTTGGGAAAGTGTAGTGACACGGACCCACAACAGGGGGCGCAAATGAACGGTCAATAGATGAGCCAAAAAGTAACAATTTAATGTTGTGAATGTGCACAACAAACATACAGACAATCACAGAATATCATAACAGTCAATACACAGAGGTGACGTGTGGGCAGGCTCGAGGATAGAAGACGTCTGTCCTGAGAAGAGCCGGAACCACACGATTTCCGCTGCCCCAGAACCTGGTGAATACTGGAGCAGCCAAGTCCCGAATTCCCAGGTGATCACCGTCCCCGACTGTCGGATCTGGTACTGCTGGCAAAGAACAAAGACAGTCAAGTGTGGGTGTGTGTACACCCAGTAACAACTACGGTGGGAATGCCACCTCCACCTCTCATTCAATATGTTGCAGCGGTCTCAGCTGAAAAGGAGCGCCGTCTTGCACAGCCTCCTCACAAACGACCGGTTCTCCTGCAAATTCTCAAAATAACAGAGTTACAAATCTCACAAAAAGGCTGAGAGTGTTACCTCCTATGAAGTATGATATCTCGGCAACGAGGTGGAGATGATGTTGAGTAGATGGGTGACAGCTGTCAAGAGGTAATGAGCGACAGCTGTCACCCCCGGCTGTGTCCATGGCGGCAGCGCCCTCTCGTGCCTGAAGCCCGCACTTCAGGCAGGGCGCCCTCTGGTGGTGGGCCAGCAGTACCTCCTCTTCTGGCGGCCCACATAACAGGACCCCCCCCCCTCAAAGGGCGCCTCCTGGCGCCCGACCAGGTTTGTCGGGGTGTCGGCAGTAGAAGTCGGCCAGGAGGGCCGGGTCCAGGATGAAGCTCCTCTTCACCCAGGAGCGTTCTTCGGGTCCATACCCCTCCCAGTCCACCAAGTACTGGAACCCCCGGCCCATCCGACGGACGTCCAGGAGCCGGCGCACCGTCCATGCCGGCTCCCCGTCGATGATCCGAGCAGGAGCCGGCGCCGGTCCGGGAGCACAGAGGGGTGAGGTGTGGTTTGATGCGGGACACGTGGAAAACCGGATGGATCCGCAGTGAAGCCGGGAGTTGGAGCTTCACTGCAGCAGGACTGAGGACTTTGAGGATCCGGAAGGGGCCAATGTACCTGTCCTGAAGTTTCGGGGAGTCCACCTGGAGGGGGATGTCCTTCGTGGAAAGCCACACCTCCTGCCCGGGCCGGTAAGCAGGGGCCGGGGATCGTCGGCGGTCTGCATGGGTCTTCGCCCTCGTCCGGGCTTTCAACAAGGCAGAACGGGCGGAGCGCCACACCCGACGGCACTTCCGCAGGTGGGCCTGGACCGAGGGCACACCGACCTCTCCCTCCACCACGGGAAACAACGGGGGCTGATACCCCAAACACACCTCAAATGGGGAGAGGCCGGTGGCAGAAGACACCTGGCTGTTATGCGCATACTCGATCCAGGCCAGATGGTTACGCGGATGTGACGCAGCGGAGGGTCTGTTCCAATTCCTGGTTGGCCCGCTCTGCCTGTCTGTTCGTCTGTGGATGGTACCCGGACGAGAGGCTCACGGTGGCCCCCAGTTCCCTGCAGAAGCTCCTCCAGACGTGTGAGGAGAACTGGGGACCACGATCAGAGACGATGTCGGAGGGTATCCCATGCAGACGGACGACGTGGTGGACCAGGAGGTCTGCTGTCTCCTGGGCTGTTGGGAGCTTCGGGAGGGCCACGAAGTGGGCCGCCTTGGAGAATCGGTCCACTATCGTGAAGATGGTGGTGTTGCCCTGGGACGGCGGGAGGCCCGTGACGAAATCCAGGCCGATGTGGGACCAGGGGCTATGAGGCACCGGCACCGGCTGGAGGAGTCCTTGGGCCTTCTTATGTACTTCCTTGCCCCTGGCACAGGTGGTGCAGGCCTGGATATATTCCCGGACGTCGGCCTCCATGGACGCCCACCAGAAGCGCTGCCGGACAACTGCCACGGTCCTTCGCACCCCTGGATGACAGGAGAGCTTGGAACCGTGACAGAAGTCCAAGACT
This sequence comes from Thalassophryne amazonica, assembly GCF_902500255.1. Lineage (NCBI taxonomy): Eukaryota > Metazoa > Chordata > Actinopteri > Batrachoidiformes > Batrachoididae > Thalassophryne > Thalassophryne amazonica. The sequence goes on from NC_047121.1 coordinate 3,329,959, forward strand.
GCAGCTCTGGCCTCTGGTGGGACGTACTGACGGTTCTTCGGACCGGTTCCGGGGTCCGGGCTCCGTGCCAGGGCCTCCCGGACGGTCTTCTCCACGTCCCAGGTGAGGGTGGCCACGATAGTGGATTCCGGGATGATGGGCTCCGGTGGATCTGACAGCTCTGTTTTGACTTCGTCTTCGTGTACCCGGGACAAGGCATCCGATCTCTGGTTCTTGGTCCCGGGGCGATAGGTGATCCGGAAGTCAAAACGCCCGAAGAACAGTGACCAGCGGGCTTGCCTGGGGTTCAGCTGCTTGGCAGTCCTGATATACTCCAGATTCCGATGGTCAGTGAAAACCGTGAATGGCACAGACGCTCCCTCCAACAGGTGTCTCCACTCCTCAAGAGCCTCTTTCACCGCAAGGAGTTCTCGATTGCCGACGTCATAGTTCCGTTCAGCCGGGGTCAACCTGCGGGAAAAGTAGGCACACGGGTGAAGAACCTTATCGGTCTCTCCGCTCTGGGACAGCATGGCTCCTATCCCTGAGTCAGAAGCGTCCACTTCAACCATGAACTGGCGGCTAGGATCGGGCTGCACCAAAACTGGCGCAGTAGAGAACCGTCATTTCAACTCCTTGAACGCGGCTTCGCACCGATCCGACCAGGTGAAGGGGACTTTTGGAGAGGTCAGGGCTGTCAGGGGGCTAACTACCTGACTGTAGCCCTTAATGAACCTCCTATAGAAATTAGCAAAGCCGAGGAACTGTTGCAGCTTCCTACGGCTTGTTAGTTGGGGCCAATCTCTCACCGCCGCAACCTTGGCCGGATCAGGGGCGACGGAGTTGGAGGAGATTATAAACCCCAGGAAGGACAAAGACGCGCGGTGAAACTCGCACTTCTCGCCCTTCACAAACAGTCGGTTCTCTAACAACCGCTGCAGGACCTGACGTACATGCTGGACATGGGTCTCAGGATACGGAGAAAAGATGAGAATATCGTCCAGATATACGAAGACGAATCGGTGCAGGAAGTCCCGCAAGACGTCGTTAACCAAGGCTTGGAACGTCGTGGGGGCGTTGGTGAGGCCGAACGGCATGACCAGGTACTCAAAGTGACCTAATGGGGTGTTAAATGCCGTCTTCCATTCGTCTCCCTTCCGGATCCGAACCAGGTGATACGCATTTCTAAGATCCAGCTTAGTAAAGATTTTGGCTCCATGCAGGGGGGTGAACATGGAATCTAACAATGGCAACGGGTATCGGTTGCGAACCGTAATCTCATTCAGCCCCCTGTAATCAATACATGGACGAAGTCCGCCAGCTTTCTTGCCCACAAAAAAGAAACCTGCCCCCATCGGGGAGGTGGAGTTCCGGATCAGCCCAGCAGCTAATGAGTCCCGAATGTAGGTCTCCATTGATTCGCGCTCAGGTCGTGAGAGGTTGTACAGCCTGCTGGACGGGAACTCAGCGCCTGGAACCAAATCAATGGCACAATCGTACGGACGGTGCGGGGGAAGGGTGAGTGCCAGATCCTTGCTGAAGACATCAGCAAGATCGTGGTACTCAACCGGCACTGCCGTCAGATTGGGAGGGACTTTGACCTCCTCCTTAGCCTGTGAACCGGGAGGAACTGAGGATCCTAAACAACCCCGATGGCAGGTTTCGCTCCACTGAACCACCACCCCAGACGGCCAATCAATCCGGGGATTGTGCTTCAACATCCATGGGATGCCCAAAATCACGCGGGAGGTAGAAGGAGTTACAAAAAACTCAATCTCCTCCCGATGGTTTCCAGACACTACCAGAGTTACTGGTTGTGTCTTGTGCGTGAGTAAAGGGAGGAGGGTGCCATCTAGTGCCCGCACCTGCAATGGCGAAGGAAGCGCCACCAGAGGAAGCCCTACCTCCCTTGCCCATCTGCTGTCTAGCAGATTCCCTTCTGACCCCGTGTCCACCAGTGCTCGGGCTTGAAGGGTTAAATCCCCACTCAGGATTGTGACTGGGAGTCGTGTGGCAATTTGTGTGTGTCTCACTTGAATGTTTTGACCCCCCCTTAGCCCAGTCTCTAAGGGCGAGTGTTGTCGTTTTGGCCGTTTGGGGCAGTTTCTCTGTGTGTGCTCAGTTGAGCTGCAGAGAAAACACTCTCCACGGATCAGCCTCCCCATTTTGGCCCTGTGCGTTTCCCTAACAACGTCAGCAGGGGGAGCTGTTGCCCCACAGAACGCTGCGGCTGTGGAGCGTGGGGAGGGCGGCCCCTTTTCGAACCCGGAAGGGAGAGGGGCGGCGCGTATCCGGTCACGTCCTTCGCCTCGCTCCCGACGGCGTTCCTCCAACCGATTGTCTAACCGTATAACGAGATCGATAAGCCCATCTAAATCCTGCGGTTCCTCCTTAGCTACCAGCTGCTCCTTCAGGACCAACGACAGTCCGTTTATGAAGGCGGCGCGGAGCGCAACGTTATTCCAGCCGGACCTCGCAGCCGCGATGCGGAAGTTGACTGCATAAGCGGCTGCGCTCTCGCGTCCCTGTCTCATTGACAGCAGCACGGTTGAAGCGGTCTCTCCTCTGTTAGGGTGATCAAACACTGTTCTGAACTCCCCCACAAACCCAGTGTATGCTGATAACAACCGTGAGTTCTGTTCCCAGAGCGCCGTAGCCCAGGCGCGTGCTTTACCCCGAAGCAGAGCAATCACATAAGCTATTTTACTAGCATCTGACGCGTACATGACGGGACGTTGTGCGAAGACGAGCGAACACTGCATGAGAAAGTCCGCGCACGTCTCCACACAACCTCCGTACGGCTCAGGAGGGCTTATGTATGCTTCAGGGGATGGTGGGAGGGGTTGTTGAACCACCACTGGAACGTTTATATCCTGCACAGGGTCGGCAGGAGGACGAGCTGCAGCAGCGCCCTGAGCGCTCGCCGCCATCTGTGTGGAGAGAGCCTCCATCCTGCGGTTCAGGAGGATGTTTTGCTCAGTCATTTGATCCAACCGAGCCGTAAAGGCGGTGAGAATGTGCTGCAGCTCACCAATCACATCTCCTGCAGACGCCTGCGCTCCCTGCTCTCCCATTGGTCGTTCAACAGCCGGGTGACGCCCCTCGGAGTCCATGACGCTGGCCGAGATATCCTGTTGGGAAAGTGTAGTGACACGGACCCACAACAGGGGGCGCAAATGAACGGTCAATAGATGAGCCAAAATATAACAATTTAATGTTGTGAATGTGCACAACGAACATACAGACAATCTCAGAATATCATAACAGTCAATACACAGAGGTGACGTGTGGGCAGGCTCGAGCATAGAAGACGTCTGTCCTGAGAAGAGCCGGAACCACACGATTTCCGCCGCCCCAGAACCTGGTGAATACTGGAGCCGCCAAGTCCCGAATTCCCAGGTGATCACCGTCCCCGACTGTCGGATCTGGTACTGCTGGCGAGAACAAAGACAGTCAAGTGTAGGTGTGTGTACACCCAGTAACAACAACGGTGGGAATGCCACCTCCACCTCTCACTCAATACTTGCAGCGCGTCCTCAGAGGAAAAAGAGTGCCGTCCTGCACAGCCTCCACAAAAGGACCGGAACTCCTGCAAATACTCACAATAAACAGATTCTCAATATTTCCACAAAGGCTGAGGATATTACCTCCTATGAAGTACGATATCTCGGCAACGAGGTGGAGATGACGTCTGGTCTTTATGGAGTGAGATGATGTTGAGTAGATGGGTGACAGCTGTCAAGAGGTAATGAGCGACAGCTGTCACCCCCGGCTGTGTCCGTGGCGGCAGCGCCCTCTCGTGCCTGAAGCCCGCACTTCAGGCAGGGCGCCCTCTGGTGGTGGGCCAGCAGTACCTCCTCTTCTGGCGGCCCACACAACAATCTGGAACCTTCACTATGTGAAAGACCTTGATGCTTTGGAAAATATGCAACTAACTGTGATCAAACATATCTCTCATTTGAGGACTGTGTTAAATTGAGTCTACAATCTGATCCAACTCTATAAACTGCAACAGCAGAACTCGGCAATTCATCATCACTCCACAGCACCTTCCACCAGAGGGACAGAATTAACAGCTGAGGAGACAGAGGTCTGTCACCCGAGGAATAGACTTCCTGTCGAAGTAGTCATTCCACCAACTACAGTTTCATGGCCAGACTAGATACACATGGGAACGCACACCCCTGGTCTCTGTCCATACAAGGCCCCCAACCTTCACATGCACGAGTCATCTTAAGGCTTAATTAGGATAACGTGATCTGCTTATACATATAGAAACCTTTATGTGCCTGCAAACCGTAGTAAGCAAACATCAGCAGCCTTCCAGTGTTAGCAACAAGACTTGATCAGTCTGCTTTTAATTTACGCTGAAGTCATGGCTCATGTTAAAAGATGCACTGTAAAAAAATAAATAAATGAAAATATATTGTTTTATGGTCAAACAAAACAGCAGCTGTGTTTACAAAATAGTTCTGTAAAAAATACAGTAAAAAATATGAAAATACCTTTACAGAACAACCTGTAAATATTATGATATAAAGTTCTTGTAATGTACAAAAATTGACATTTAAACCAGCAAACCAACAGCATTTTTCTGCTGAAGTAAAATCATCTGCATCTGGAGGCAGATGATTTTAATTCAGTGCCAGTGCCAACACTGGCACTGAATTGGCACTCCAGAGGCACTTGCAAGGTACCGACAGGCCCGAAGGGCACCAGCCTCTGCTGTGGGGGAGGCAAAGCAGCGGGTGTGGGAGGAGTTTGGAGCAACCATGGAGAAGGACTTTCAGTCGGCACCAAGGTGCTTCTGGCGGACCATGAGGCACTTCAGGAGGGGAAAACGTGGAACCACTCAAGCTGTCTACAGTAAGGATGGGACTCTGTTGACCTCATCTGAGGATGTAATCCGGCGCTGGAAGAAACAATTTGAGGAACTCCTGCATCAGACCTCTGAGGTCTGGGACAGTTCCTAAGGAGTGACAAACTGGGGTGGTGGTCCTCATATTTAAAAAGGGGGACCAGAGAGTGTGTGCCAACTACAGGGGCATCAGACTACTCAGCCTCCCTGGTAAAGTCTACTTTAGGGTGCTGGAAAGGAGGGTTCGGCCGAGAGTGGAACCTCTAATTGAAGAGGAACAATGTGGGTTCCGTCCTGGTTGTGGAACAACCGACCAGCTCTTCACTCTCATAAGGATCCTGGAGGGTGCCTGGGAGTATGCCCACCCAGTCTACGTGTGTTGTACATGTGTGTACATTGTGGGCTTGGAGAAGGCATATGATCAGGTACCCCGGGAGATACTGTGGGAGGTGCTGTGGGAGTATGGAGTGAGGGGGTCTCTGCTCAGGGCCATCTAATCTCTGTACTCACAAAGCAAGAGCTGTGTTCGGGTGCTCGGCAGTAAGTCGGACTTGTTTCCGGTGGAGGTTGGCCTCCGCCAGGGCTGTGCCTTGTCACCTGTCCGTTTCTGATATTCATGGACAGGATATCGAGGCGTAGTCGGGCGGAGGAGGGTTTTCAGTTTGGTGGGCTCAGAGTCTCATTACTGCTTTTTTGCAGATGATGTGGTCCTGTTTGCTTCATCAATCTGTGACCTCCAACTCTCACTGGATTGGTTCACAGCCGAGTGTGAAGTGACTGGGATGAGGATCAGCACCTCCAAATCTGAGGCCATGGTTCTCAACAGGAAACCAGTGAATTGTCTACTCCAGGTAGGGAATGAGGTCTTACCCCAAGTGAAGGAGTTCAAGTACTTCAGGGTCTTGTTCATGAGTGAGTGGATGATGGAGCGTGAGATTGGCCGGAGAATCAGTGCAGCACAGAAAAGCAGTTGAAGATGAGTGAGTGAATGAGTGAGTGTGAATTAAAATCATGCTGTTTTAATCTAATTATTTCTGCAGAACGTAAATGGATGTTGCCATATTAACATATTTTTGCAAAGCGTGTTAATATGAGGAGTTCTGAAATAAGTATTCTAGAATAGAATACGTTTTATATCAATAGGGGGCAGCACAATGGTTAAGCCTTAATGCATACAAATCTAATTCCAGAAAGGGCCGAGAGGGTGCAGGTTTTCTTTGTAACCACCCACTGATTCCACCAGGTGATTTCACGGATTAACTGATTCCATCTGCTCAAAGTGATGAAAATCAGTAACCACAAAAATACAAGACACACCTATAGCTGTTTCTTGTCCAGACATGAGCACACTAAAGTCACGAATCCATCTTACATGTTTATTATTTTGTTACATTAAAATAATAATAATAATAATAATTATTATTATTATTACTGTTAATAATAATTATTACCGTGCCCTGGGGTGCTCCGGTCCTGCTGATCACAGTGTCAGATGTGGTGTCCCTCAGCCTGACATACTGCGGCCTGTCGGTGAGGTAGCTGGAGATTCAAGTGACCAGGCAGGGGCCCACTCACATCCTGTTCAGTATGTCCTGGAGCAGAAGTCCAAGAAGAAAATCCTCACTAGTGAGTGTAGACTCGGTGTAGCAGGTAGAGGATGGCATGATTTATGATCTATATCTCGACTTTATCATTCCATTTATTACACGAGATCTACTTTATGTTTTGATGTTAAACTCCATGTTACTGGTGTGAGTGTTATTTTCTGTGCAGTGATATTAACAGTCAGTTTAATCTAACATCACTAAAGGTTCTCTGGAGCTGTCTCAGCAGAACTTGTCCTAAACGCTGATCTTTTGACCGTCAGAGTCTCTGGGAAACTAACCTTATTCTATTATTGAACGTGGTAATATCAGTTTACTGTTGGTCTGTTTTATCTGTTACCATGGCAGAAGCTCATTCATTATTAACCAATCTGGCATCTACTTTTTGTACCCAGAGTATTTTGGAGTCAGTTTTTTCCACGTCAGTCAGAATATTATTCTTTGATAACTGCATAACACTATGGCTTAGGAGGGACTGGAACCGAGTGGGATGTGAAACTTGTAAGACATTCTTATATTTCAATGGAGGGGCCAAAAGTGAAACAGGAGAAAGGAAAGGCCAGGAGAACAGTCAGGTTCAGAGTCGCCTCTGCCAACAGTGGTCGCGTCCTGGCGGAGGTGTTCAAGGATGAAACGGCCTGGTGTGGATCCGTGTTGGACTCAGCCGACTCCGACTGCACCAGCAGCCAAGAGGGAGAGCGGGTGAGCTCACCTCCCCCCAGCGAGGCAAACAGCCACCTGAACGGCCTGGTGGGGGGAACGGCTCTGGATGAGAACGGCTGCGAACCCGACGACCTGCTTCTGTATGCCAGTGCCAAAAGGGAGCTGTTCTTCAGCAACAAGCGGATCAACATCTGCAGCAAGAACGGAACCATCCGCGGGGTGAGGAACAAAGTGAGCGCAGGCCAAGTGCTTTTCAACAACCTCTCCAACAAGTATTCTGTGAGTAGCTCTGTTGGACCACAGTGTTTGTGCTGTGAAGGTTTGTGCCATGAGTCATTTTAACAACCGTCCTCATGCACGTGGAAGATATTAAATCACTCTGTAAAAATGTAACGTCCTCATCATCGGTTAACCATGAAATGTTTATAACCCACAGGCTTTGTTATTGCTTTGACACATTGATCAGGACAAATGTTACCTTTAAAATGTTTGGAAACATCAGAAAGACACGGTGAGGACAGGGTGTAGACAGGGTGCAGACAGGGTGTAGACAGGACAGGGTGCAGACAGGGTGTGGACAGGGTGTAAACAGGGTGTAGACAGGCTGCAGACAGGGTGTAGACAGGGTGTAGACAGGCTGCAGACAGGGTGTAGACAGGGTGTAGACAGGGTGCGGACAGGGTGCAGACAGGATTTAGACGGGGTGTAGACAGTGTGCAGACACGGTGTAGACAGGGTGTAGACAGTGTGCAGACACGGTGCAGACCAGGTGTAGACAGGGTGCAGACAGGGTGTAAACAGGGTGTAGACAGGCTGCAGACAGGGTGTAGACATGGTGTAGACAGGGTGCGGACAGGGTGCAGACAGGATTTAGATGGGGTGTAGACAGTGTGCAGACACGGTGTAGACACGGTGCAGACCAGGTGTAGACAGGGTGCAGACAGGGTGTAAACAGGGTGTAGACAGGCTGCAGACAGGGTGTAGACATGGTGTAAACAGGGTGTAGACAGGCTGCAGACAGGACAGGGTGCAGACAGGGTGTAGACAGGGTGTAAACAGGGTGTAGACAGGCTGCAGACAGGGTGCAGACAGGGTGAAGACAGGGTGTAGACAGGGTGCAGACAGGGTGTAGACAGGGTGCAGACAGTGTAGACAGGGTGCAGACAGGGTGTAGACAGGGTGTAAACAGGGTGTAGACAGGCTGCAGACAGGGTGTAGACAGGGTGTAAACAGGGTGTAGACAGGCTGCAGACAGGACAGGGTGTAGACAGGGTGTAGACAGGGTGTAACCAGGGTGTAGACAGGCTGCAGACAGGGTGAAGACAGGGTGTAAACAGGGTGTAGACAGGATGCAGACAGGGTGAAGACAGGGTGTAAACAGGGTGTAGACAGGATGCAGACAGGGTGTAGACAGGCTGCAGACAGGGTGTAGACAGGGTGTAGACAGTGTGCAGACACAGTGCAGACATGGTGTAGACAGCGTGCAGACACAGTGCAGACATGGTGTAGACAGTGTGCAGACACAGTGCAGACATGGTGTAGACAGTGTGCAGACACGGTGTAGACAGGGTTCAGACATGGTGCAGACACGGTGTAGACAGTGTGCAGACAATGCAGACACGGTGTAGACAGGGTGTAGACAGGGTGCGGACAGGGTGTAGACACAGTGTAGACATGGTGTAGACAGGGTGCAGACAGGGTGTAGACAGGGTGCAGACAGGGTGCAGACAGGGTGTAGACAGGGTGCAGACAGGGTGTAGACAGGGTGCAGACAGGGTGTAGACAAGGTGCAGACACGGTGTAGACAGGGTGCAGACAGGGTGCAGACAGTGTGCGGACACGGTGTAGACAGGGTGTATTTTGTGTGCACATACGGTGCAGACACGGTGTAGACATGGTGCAGACAGTGTGCAGACATGGTGTAGACAGGGTGTAGACAGTGTGCAGACACGGTGTAGACAGGGTGCAGACAGGGTGTAGACAGGGTGCAGACAGGGTGTAGACAGGGTGCGGACAGGGTGTAGACAGGCTGCAGACAGGATGTAGACAGGCTGCAGACAGGATGTAGACAGGGTGCGGACACAGTGTAGACAGGGTGTAGACACGGTGCAGACAGGGTGCAGACAGGATGTAGACAGGGTGCAAACAGGGTGCAGACAGGATGTAGACAGGGTGCAAACAGGGTGCAGACAGGATGTAGACAGGGTGCAAACAGGGTGTAGACAGGGTGAAGACAGGATGTAGACAGGGTGCAGACAGGGTGCAGACAGTGTGCGGACACGGTGTAGACAGGGTGTATTTTGTGTGCACATACGGTGCAGACACGGTGTAGACAGGGTGCAGACAGTGTGCAGACATGGTGTAGACAGGGTGTAGACAGTGTGCAGACACGGTGTAGACAGGGTGTAGACGGTGCGGACAGGGTGTAGACAGGGTGCAGACACAATGTAGACAGGGTACGGACAGGGTGTAGACAGGGTATGGACAGGGTGTAGACAGGGTGCAGACAGGCTGCAGACAGGGTGCAGACAGGCTGCAGACAGGGTGCAGACAGGGTGTAGACAGGGTGTAAACAGGGTGTAGACAGGCTGCAGACAGGATGTAGACAGGCCGCAGACAGGATGTAGACAGGGTGCGGACACGGTGTAGACAGACTGCAGACAGGATGTAGACAGGGTGCAGACAGGGTGTAGACACGGTGCAGACACGGTGTAGACAGGGTGCAGACAGGATGTAGACAGGGTGGAAACAGGGTGCAGACAGGATGTAGACAGGGTGCAAACAGGGTGTAGACAGGGTGCAGACAGGATGTAGACAGGGTGCAAACAGGGTGCAGACAGGATGTAGACAGGGTGCAGACACGGTGTAGACAGGGTGCAGTCAGGGTGCAGACAGGATGTAGACAGGGTGCAAACAGGGTGTAGACAGGGTGTAGACAGGGTGCAGACAGGGTGTAGACAGGGTGCAGACGCGGTGTAGACAGAGTGCAGACAGGGTGTAGACAGGGTGCAGACACGGTGTGGACAGGGTGTGTCCAAGTCCATTTTGGTATTTACACACTGCATAATCTTGCAGACATCGGGAATAAGGACTCTGATGCAGACTGCATGCAAAAATAAAGTCATCAATGGGTTTACTGACAGGCACGTTTGCTGAAAGTTTGATGAAGTGAGTCCAAGACAGGACAACGTGGGCATGGAAGAGGTAGCACACAGGGGAACCAGGAACCACAAGTCCCAAAACAGCAAGAAGAGTGACTGGGAATCTGGAGTACACAAGAAACTAAGTTACATGGGGGATTACTCACAAAATAATAGTCTGTGATACACACTGGAAGAATCTGGCAAAGGAGGACTGAGAGACCAGGGTAGGATATACAGCAGGCAGGCAGCCACTGCAACAGGCAGAACAACACCAAAGGGAAGGGCAGGAAGGGGACCCAGAAACAGGGGACCCAGACACAGGGGACCCAGATACAGGGGACCCAGATACAGGGGACCCAGACACAGGGGACCCAGACACAGGGCACCCAGAAACAGGGGACCCAGATACAGGGGACCCAGAAACAGGGAACCCAGACACAGGGGATTCAGATACAGGGAACCCAGACACAGGGGACCCAGACACAGGGAACCCAGAAACAGGGGACCCAGACACAGGGGACCCAGATACAGGGCACCCAGAAACAGGGAACCCAGAAACAGGGAACCCAGACACAGGGGATTCAGATACAGGGAACCCAGACACAGGGGACCCAGAAACAGGGGACCCAGACACAGGGGACCCAGACACAGGGCACCCAGAAACAGGGGACCCAGATACAGGGGACCCAGATACAGGGGACCCAGAAACAGGGAACCCAGACACAGGGGATTCAGATACAGGGAACCCAGACACAGGGGACCCAGACACAGGGAACCCAGAAACAGGGGACCCAGACACAGGGGACCCAGACACAGGGGACCCAGATACAGGGGACCCGGACACAGGGGACCCGGACACAGGGGACCCAGATACAGACCTTCTGGACACTTTCCCCAACTTCCCATCCCCAATTCTCAACAAAATGACCAACAGATGGGTGCAATAAAATTCTTGCATCAATGAGGGGTCTAAGATCATGAGTTGAAGCTCCTGGGATCACAACCATAACCCGCCCAGTCCACCTGGCTGTGGTGCAGATACAGCAACCAGTGCCCAATCACACTTTGTCCTCATCGGACACGTGTCACTCAGCATGAATCCATCTGTCATTCAGGACTATGACATAAAAATATGGGATGCTGTGTTGGTTGAATCATTACAAAAGTTAACTCAGTTTAATTTTTCAAATTTAGCCAACTTATTTATTTATTTCTTACTTTTTAAAGTCATAAGACAAAGTACCATTTCACAGTACATGATCTAAGGTCATAGACCAGGATCAACTTTTAGCAATAAAAGTCAAAAATTTGGTGATCAGGATGAAAGGTCAGTAGACAGGACAAAATATCATGATTAAAGATCAGTGGTTAGGATCAAAGATGACTGAGCAGGATCAAAGATCATGATCAAAGGTGGATGATCAGGATTAAAGATGAATAACTGAGGTCTTAGTTCAGTGAGCAAACTCAAAGTTCAGTGGTCAAAAATGAAGAGGAAGGATGTGTAGTCAGGATCAAATTTCAACTCATGATGATCAATATCAGTATTCGGGTTCAAAGGTTAGCAGTCAAGATCAAAGCTGAGTTATCAAAAACAAAGATCATGAGCAGAATCACAGCTCAGCACAAACAAAGCCGCACACTCAGGATTAAAGTCACAATGAGGATCAAAGGTGTCCTGTGACAGTTTATTCTTTGATCTAGATGTTGCAGATAAAAACATGTTTTCAGTCAGATTTTGCTCCACTGGTGAGGTCTAAAGATTCCTTTAAACTGAAGGTGACTGTAGACGTTCTGACATGTCATGAACATCATGAGTTCAGACATATTATCTGTTGTCTTTAAATGTTCAATCTGTCAAAGTGGTGTTGTCTCTGTCTTTCAGGGTGTCCTCCGTCACCACAAGAGGAGACCCTGGGAAAAGGAATAAACAGATTCAAAGTACAAGTCAGTGTATTTAAGAAGAAACAAAGTTCAGGAGGCTGCTGAGTGTCCTCCTCCTCCTGCTTAACATTCTCCGGACTTGTCATTTAATTGTTTGGACAAATAATAAATACTGTTCACTTGCTTTTCTCAGTTCATTCTGTTGAAAGTGTTTGATCACAGAAGTGAGTACTGTGTAGCATTCAGGCCCTGAGGCCCACTGGTGCTGGTGTTTATCCCGGGATTCCCCCTGGACAGGACGTCAACCAATGAAGTTGTCCTAATTCTGTTATAAAGTTGGCATGAATATGACTTACTATATGAAGTACTACTTTATCAGGTTAGTCCAATACTTCTGTTTTTTTGAGTTACTTCCCCAGCCGAGGGCAATACCATTTACAGTGTGGGACAATGTGGATTATTTATTTTATCCAAGGACACATACAGGTGGGCTGGCCAGGAACTGCACCAAGTGACAGGTCTACATGTTGGTAGACCCGGTCGGTGCACATGTAAGCATATATTTTTAAAGAATTTATTTAAACTGTAACTTCACATGTATGAATTGTTTTCTAAATGTGGTAAAGGGGTGACCCTGTGACAGACAGGTGTCCTGTCCAGGGTGCACCCTGACTCTCACCCAGCGACTGCAGGGCTCCGGCTCCCCCGTTGACCCTTAGCTGAAATAAGCAGGTATAGAAAATGGGTAAATGGTAAATGGGTCATTTGAGTGCCTGCACATACATCATAATGCATTCATTGTATTACTATGAGCAGTTTTTAAAAAGAACATATTTGTCTGATCTTCCAACTGTAATGCAGTTATGATATCTGTATAACACAGTTATAAATACCATTGTAGTTAATAAGATTTAGTGAGGACAAAATATTTGTACAGACCTTCAATCACAAGCTCGGTGACAGAAATGCAAATTCAGCAAATGAGATACAAAAACTGACACCATATTTAACTGCGACAAACACAACTTATATAAACTTCAGCGTCTAAGACTTTAAATGGGTTTTTGAAAAGGTTTTTCTATTTTTTAAGTGTAATTTTGATCAGATATCTCATATAATTTTTCATACTGAGTTGACAGTCTCTTGTAGTACATCCATCCATCCATCCATCCATCCATCCATCTTCTACCGCTTAGTCCAATTAAGGGTCGCGGGGGCTGGAGCCTATCCCAGCAGTCATAGAGCATGAGGCGGGGTACACCCAGGACAGGACACTAGTCTGTCGCAGGGCTACAAATAGACAAACAAACACAGACACACCCACACACACACCTATGGACAATTTTTTTTTTTAAAGATTCCAATCCACATAACCCGCATGTCTTTGGATGTGGGAGGAAACCGGAGCACCCGGAGGAAACCCACGCAAACACAGGGAGAACATGCAAACACACAGAAAGGCCACGGGAATTGAACCCACAACCTCCTTGCTGTGAGGCAACAGTGCTAACCACTAATCCACTGTGCTGCCCTCTTGTAATACATTTGCCTGAAATATGTGATTTTGTAGACAATTTGTAATAATGATTAATTCTCAGTGTATCAGTCTGAATGTGGACTGTGTTGTCTTGCCATGAATAGTTCATTAATGGCAGTAATGGTTATTTCTGAGGGGCTTCCTTCATGTTGGATATGTTGCTTTGTGGAAATATTTGCTAGTTTTTGTTTTCACATTGCACCTGAAACAGAATGAAATAGAACTTGAAACTTGTACAAGAAGGCAAAGGAAACATCTAAATTGTGATAAAAAAAAAAACTTTTCTCTGGAAATTGATTTCCTGTGTTTTTCCCACCAACAGAATAGAGATTTTTTATGTAAAGATGAAAGAGTTGATTCAGCTTTACACACAACACTTACAATTCTGCAGAGATCTCTACTAAAGTAGCTTAAACTTTGCTGCTATTTGTCATACATAAAGGATTTTATTAATCTTATGTTCATTCAGGTTCATAAGTATTTGGACAGGGGTAATATTTGTTATTTTGCTCTGTACATCACTGCAATGAGATGAAATTAAAATACGTATTATTATACACAAAAATATTGCACTAACTAATTAGAAATTGCAGACATTTTTATGCATAATGATTCCATTTTCACAGCCCATAAGTAATTGGACAAATTAAATATAATATTTAACTTTAATGCAAAGGATCACTTTTACAGCCTGTTTTCTTCAGACAAGTTAAGGGATGGATACATGAACATTTCCAAGTAACTGAAAATAATTCAGACTTCATTTACATCCATCCATCCATCCATCCATCCATCCATTTTCTTCCGCTTTATCCGGAGTCGGCAAATCTAATTGGAATAAGCACTTCTCAAAAACTGAGTGATCATGCAAGAAGGAGGCTAGTGAGGGAAGCCACCAAGACACACATGACAACTCTGAAGGTGTTAAAGGGGGGCAATACCGATCTGAATATTAGGGAGCAGAAATTTTGCTATACCGCTGTATATGCAGATACATACATAAAAATGGCAGCTAATGTGACGTAGTTACGTGACCACACATGTATAAGGTAACCAGGTAATGTGAATAAAGCAGCTAGTGTCTAAACTGTTGCAGACTCTCTTTAGAAAGCTAAATACATATTTTAAGAAGTTAGAGATTAGCACTTACCAGTTTTAGCAGTGTATTGATTTAGCATTATCACAGCTAACATTTCAGTTATTGGATTAATGGTTATGGAAGCTGTTATTTGGGTTAACTGTGGCCACCTCTGCCAAGTAGGTCCTTTTCAGCATCATCAGCTCATCAGCTTGGGACTCTGGTGAGGGCGGTCGCATCTCCTCCTCTCTCCTCTATCTCTGCTCCAACCTTCAAAGTCCCTACTTCACCAGGCTGTGAATTCTTCAAACTACATTGGATTAATCGTGGAATTGATCAGCTGGTCTCTGAACGCTATTGACACCATTTTTTTTACAAGAAGATCAGGGCTGGGGGACCCTGCATGCCCGGATGGAACTTACCCTGCGGGCTATGTTCTCGACGCCTGGGAGACTTTCCGCCTTTCTCTGTGGAGGACGTTGAGGATTTATTCATATTTGGATTCATAGTAGGAGGGCTGGTACTTATTGGCTTATGTGCTGGCCTGTCCTACCGGAAGATTGGCAAGACGGCTGCCGCCACAACCACGACCCCTCACTTGTCCGTCATGATTAATGAATGGGCAAAGCGATGCATTCTCAGACTGCGTTAACCCTTGAACTCAGACTCAAATTGGATTACATCTTGGAGCAAATACGTGAATGGCAGGAGAAGGTTTCAGAGGCTGGGGAATTTTTCATACACTGAAAAAAAAATGCTACTTTGGATCAACTTAAAAAAATTGATGTAATTTGTTACAGCTATTTTTTTTTAGTTTCTCACAATGTATATTTAGGATTTTGTAAAGTGATTCCAGCAGATTTAAACTGGAAACCACAATTTTCCATTAGACCAATGTAAATAAGTTCTTTGAATGAAGTGCACTGTGTTTCACTTTTTTCATTGTAATTGGGTTTTGGTTTGTTCATGTGAAGCTGGAAAAGTGTTTTTCACTGCTCAGCCACAAACACAGCAGGCTTATCAGCCCATCGGCGCGACTCCAGTTGCAGCGGCTACCAATCAATCAATCAATCATTTTTTTTATATATAGCGCCAAATCACAACAAACAGTTGCCCCAAGGCGCTTTATATTGTAAGGCAAGGCCATACAATAATTTTGTAAAACCCCAACGGTCAAAACGACCCCCTGTGAGCAAGCACATGGCTACAGTGGGAAGGAAAAACTCCCTTTTAACAGGAAGAAACCTCCAGCAGAACCAGGCTCAGGGAGGGGCAGTCTTCTGCTGGGACTGGTTGGGGCTGAGGGAGAGAACCAGGAAAAAGACATGCTGTGGAGGGGAGCAGAGATCAATCACTAATGATTAAATGCAGAGTGGTGCATACAGAGCAAAAAGAGAAAGAAACAGTGCATCATGGGAACCCCCCAGCAGTCTACATCTATAGCAGCATAACTAAGGGATGGTTCAGGGTCACCTGATCCAGCCCTAACTATAAGCTTTAGCAAAAAGGAAAGTTTTAAGCCTAATCTTAAAAGTAGAGAGGGTGTCTGTCTCCCTGATCTGAATTGGGAGCTGGTTCCACAGGAGAGGAGCCTGAAAGCTGAAGGCTCTGCCTCCCATTCTACTCTTACAAACCCTAGGAACTACAAGTAAGCCTGCAGTCTGAGAGCGAAGCGCTCTATTGGGGTGATATGGTACTACGAGATCCCTAAGATAAGATGGGACCTGATTATTCAAAACCTTATAAGTAAGAAGAAGAATTTTAAATTCTATTCTAGAATTAACAGGAAGCCAATGAAGAGAGGCCAATATGGGTGAGATATGCTCTCTCCTTCTAGTCCCCGTCAGTACTCTAGCTGCAGCATTTTGAATTAACTGAAGGCTTTTTAGGGAACTTTTAGGACAACCTGATAATAATGAATTACAGTAGTCCAGCCTAGAGGAAATAAATGCATGAATTAGTTTTTCAGCATCACTCTGAGACAAGACCTTTCTGATTTTAGAGATATTGCATAAATGCAAAAAAGCAGTCCTACATATTTGTTTAATATGCGCTTTGAAGGACATATCCTGATCAAAAATGACTCCAAGATTTCTCACAGTATTACTAGAGGTCAGGGTAATGCCATCCAGAGTAACGATCTGGTTAGACACCATGTTTCTAAGATTTGTGGGGCCAAGTACAATAACTTCAGTTTTATCTGAGTTTAAAAGCAGGAAATTAGAGGTCATCCATGTCTTTATGTCTGTAAGACAATCCTGCAGTTTAGCTAATTGGTGTGTGTCCTCTGGCTTCATGGATAGATAAAGCTGGGTATCATCTGCGTAACAATGAAAATTTAAGCAATACCGTCTAATAATACTGCCTAAGGGAAGCATGTATAAAGTGAATAAAATTGGTCCTAGCACAGAACCTTGTGGAACTCCATAATTAACTTTAGTCTGTGAAGAAGATTCCCCATTTACATCAACAAATTGTAATCTATTAGACAAATATGATTCAAACCACCGCAGCGCAGTGCCTTTAATACCTATGGCATGCTCTAATCTCTGTAATAAAATTTTATGGTCAACAGTATCAAAAGCAGCACTGAGGTCTAACAGAACAAGCACAGAGATGAGTCCACTGTCTGAGGCCATAAGAAGATCATTTGTAACCTTCACTAATGCTGTTTCTGTACTATGATGAATTCTAAAACCTGACTGAAACTCTTCAAATAGACCATTCCTCTGCAGATGATCAGTTAGCTGTTTTACAACTACCCTTTCAAGAATTTTTGAGAGAAAAGGAAGGTTGGAGATTGGCCTATAATTAGCTAAGATAGCTGGGTCAAGTGATGGCTTTTTAAGTAATGGTTTAATTACTGCCACCTTAAAAGCCTGTGGTACATAGCCAACTAACAAAGATAGATTGATCATATTTAAGATCGAAGCATTAAATAATGGTAGGGCTTCCTTGAGCAGCCTGGTAGGAATGGGGTCTAATAAACATGTTGATGGTTTGAATGAAGTAACTAATGAAAATAACTCAGACAGAACAATCGGAGAGAAAGAGTCTAACCAAATACCGGCATCACTGAAAGCAGCCAAAGATAACGATATGTCTTTGGGATGGTTATGAGTAATTTTTTCTCTAATAGTTAAAATTTTGTTAGCAAAGAAAGTCATGAAGTCATTACTAGTTAAAGTTAATGGAATACTCGGCTCAATAGAGCTCTGACTCTTTGTCAGCCTGGCTACAGTGCTGAAAAGAAACCTGGGGTTGTTCTTATTTTCTTCAATTAGTGATGAGTAGAAAGATGTCCTAGCTTTACGGAGGGCTTTTTTATAGAGCAACAGACTCTTTTTCCAGGCTAAGTGAAGATCTTCTAAATTAGTGAGACGCCATTTCCTCTCCAACTTACGGGTTATCTGCTTTAAGCTACGAGTTTGTGAGTTATACCACGTAGTCAGACACTTCTGATTTAAAGCTCTCTTTTTCAGAGGAGCTACAGCATCCAAAGTTGTCTTCAATGAGGATGTAAAACTATTGACGAGATACTCTATCTCCCTTACAGAGTTTAGGTAGCTACTCTGCTCTGTGTTGGTATATGGCATTAGAGAACATAAAGAAGGAATCATATCCTTAAACCTAGTTACAGCGTTTTCTGAAAGACTTCTAGTGTAATGAAACTTATTCCCCACTGCAGGGTAGTCCATCAGAGTAAATGTAAATGTTATTAAGAAATGATCAGACAGAAGGGAGTTTTCAGGGAATACTGTTAAGTCTTCTATTTCCATACCATAAGTCAGAACAAGATCTAAGATATGATTAAAGTGGTGGGTGGACTCATTTACGTTTTGAGCAAAGCCAATAGAGTCTAATAATAGACTAAATGCAGTGTTGAGGCTGTCATTCTCAGCATCTGTGTGGATGTTAAAATCGCCCACTATAATTATCTTATCTGAGCTAAGCACTAAGTCCGACAAAAGGTCTGAAAATTCACAGAGAAACTCACAGTAACGACCAGGTGGACGATAGATAATAACAAATAAAACTGGTTTTTGGGACTTCCAATTTGGATGGACAAGACTAAGAGACAAGCTTTCAAATGAATTAAAGCTCTGTCTGGGTTTTTGATTAATTAATAAGCTGGAATGGAAGACTGCTGCTAATCCTCCGCCCCGGCCCGTGCTACGAGCATTCTGACAGTTAGTGTGACTCGGGGGTGTTGACTCATTTAAACTAACATATTCATCCTGCTGTAACCAGGTTTCTGTTAGGCAGAATAAATCAATATGTTGATCAATTATTATATCATTTACCAACAGGGACTTAGAAGAGAGAGACCTAATGTTTAATAGACCACATTTAACTGTTTTAGTCTGTGGTGCAGTTGAAGGTGCTATATTATTTTTTCTTTTTGAATTTTTATGCTTAAATAGATTTTTGCTGGTTATTGGTGGTCTGGGAGCAGGCACCGTCTCTACGGGGATGGGGTAATGAGGGGATGGCAGGGGGAGAGAAGCTGCAGAGGTGTGTAAGACTACAACTCTGCTTCCTGGTCCCAACCCTGGATAGTCACGGTTTGGAGGATTTAAGAAAATTGGCCAGATTTCTAGAAATGAGAGCTGCTCCATCCAAAGTGGGATGGATGCCGTCTCTCCTAACAAGACCAGGTTTTCCCCAGAAGCTTTGCCAATTATCTATGAAGCCCACCTCATTTTTTGGGCACCACTCAGACAGCCAGCAATTCAAGGAGAACATGCGGCTAAACATGTCACTCCCGGTCTGATTGGGGAGGGGCCCAGAGAAAACTACAGAGTCCGACATTGTTTTTGCAAAGTTACACACCGATTTAATGTTAATTTTAGTGACCTCCGATTGGCGTAACCGGGTGTCATTGCTGCCGACGTGAATTACAATCTTACCAAATTTACGCTTAGCCTTAGCCAGCAGTTTCAAATTTCCTTCAATGTCGCCTGCTCTGGCCCCCGGAAGACAATTGACTATGGTTGCTGGTGTCGCTAACGTCACATTTCGCAAAACAGAGTCGCCAATAACCAGAGTTTGATCCTCGGCGGGTGTGTCGTCGAGTGGGGAAAAACGGTTAGAGATGTGAACGGGTTGGCGGTGTACACGGGGCTTCTGTTTAGGGCTACGCTTCCTCCTCACAGTCACCCAGTCGGCCTGCTTTCCCGGCTGCTCGGGATCTGCCAGAGGGAAACTAACGGCGGCTAAGCTACCTTGGTCCAATTCGCCCAGCCTGGCCTCCAAAGCTACGAATAAGCTACACTTATTACAAGTACCGTTACTGCTAAAGGAGGCCGAGGAATAACTAAACATTTCACACCCAGAGCAGAAAAGTGCGGGAGAGACAGGAGAAGCCGCCATGCTAAATCGGCTAAGAGCTAGTAGCTATGCTAAGCTAGCGGATTCCTAAAAACACGCAAAGTGAATAATGTGTAAATAATTTAGAGGTGATTCAGCAGAGGGAGTGCTTTAGTTAAGGCACGTAAAGATTACACTGGGAAACAAATCGTAATCTAGATAACTAGATCAATCTAACTGCGCAGATTAAACAGCTAACAGATACAGAAAAACACCGCTGTGCTCCGGAACAGGAAGTGATACAATACCGCAGTGAGAGCCAACCACCAGACACTCACATCGCCTCAATTTGGATAACGGACTGTTTGAAGTTTAGTGCACATAAACAATCTCAAATGTATATGTGTTGTCTTAATTCTGTGTGCCATTATTATGGTAAACAAGTAATAATTGTGGATTAATTGCTGTTTGTCTGTGGTAATGTGAGTGTGGACGTAATCTTGTTGTTGCACTTGTAATGACAATGACAATAAATCTCATCCATCCATCCATCCATCCATCCATCCATCCATCCAATTTGTCCCTAAGAACTTTGATGATTAACAGTGTTTTAATATGCGTAAGGCTCTAAAGAGGCGAATTTGAAACAGTTCCACGAATAATGAGTCATTTAATCGAATCATGATGCTCTGATCGATCACAGACGGTATGGATCAGTGCTTCAAACAGATCTGCCGCATTGTAGAGCTCCAGTGTTCCAGAGTGGACGTTCCCTTTAAGTGACAGAGCGCCTGCCACATTCAGCACCGCGGACAGCGACCGCGTGGTGCCCGCAGCCCGCAGCTCCTCGTCCTGCTACCGTCGGGCTTTTCTTCTCACGGGGCGGCGAGCCTCCATGTAGTAGCACATGCACCGACAGCTCGTCCCAGCTGAGGGTCGCCGCAGAACGAGGTGTTGAAACGTCTTCCTGCTCCACGCCCCACCAGCCTCCTCCTCAACACCATGTCTCCTCCAGCGTCGGCCGCGACCGCGAGCGAGAGTAGCACCACCGCCGCCTTCGAGGAGGACACCAGGGAGGAGGTAAGACTTCAGCACACGCCTCACAGCGCACCGCGATGACCGCCGGTGATAATTCCGGTTAAAATTACGCACGCGCGTGATTGTTGTGCCACGGCCTTCAAATGGAATCTGCAGACCGACCCCCGTCAGACGAGACCAGCAGGCTGCTGTCAGCTTCCAGTTCAGGGTGACGGTGACCACAACCACATCAAGGGGATTCGAATCACAATTACAGCACCATTTTCCTGCGACCCTTCATTTATAGGGCCCAAAAGTATTTGGACAACGGGCTGCTGAGCTTTTTCAACCAAACTTCACGGCAAACTCGCCAGTGTTCAATAAATTAGTGTTAAATTTCCAGTAGTTCAGTGTAAAGTTTTAAGGTTCTGCTGACAATTTCAGCCAAATTGGTGTCCCGTTTTAAGAGTGTAAGTGTTAAATCACACTGGGTCATACCTGGACAGTCTGTACAGCACAAAGCAAACTGTAGCAAATTCAGGAGTGTTAAAAATGTATCCAGTTGTTATTTCAGTTTTATCCGGAGTTAATCAGACTGTGGAATTGTCTTAAATTTGCCTCTTTTGACGCTGTTTCCTTAATGGTGGAAAGAAGAATTATTTAACAAGGAAACTGATCAAATCTACTAAAAACTAGTCTAAGCATGACTGAAATATCACATCGTTTTTAAAATCCATACAGTCTTTTTTTCTTGCTTATTGGTGTTAATTCAATCCATTCATATTCAGTAACCTAGAAATGTTCATGTATCCATCCCCTGAGTGATCACAGTGCCTTTGTTTGGTCAGTGAACAAAGGGACTGTGTACACAAGAGGCCAAACGCATTCCTGACATATTTTTGTTCAAACCCCTTGATTGAATGCTCACAATCTACATGACACAAGCATCTTGATGCTTTCATTTTAACTTCATTGTGGTCATGTATAGATGCAAAATTACAAAAATTACATTACTGTTGAAATACTTATGGAAGTGACTGTACATCAGATGTGCTTGTCCTCAAAAACTGAGTCAGTGATGGAAGCCATCAAGACACCTGTGACGGCTATAAATGTCCTACAAGTTTCAGTGGCTTTGAGTGGAGAGACAGCAAATGACTATTTTTCCCCGTTGCTTCATCATTTGCAGCTTTATGGCAGGTGGCACAGAGAAAGGCTTAAAGAAAACACAAAATCATGGTTGTAACCTTCTTCAGGTCACTGGAAAACTCTAACGTACATTTTAGGTCAACAGTGTCTTTCTCTGTCACACTTTACCATAAAGCAATCAGTCTTACATGCATGAACACTCCAGTCACAGCCACTGAAGGTTGTAGCACCTTCAGAGTTGTCTAAATTGTCCTGGTGGCTTCCCTCACTAGTCTTCTTCAGGTATGTCCAATCAGTTTTTCAGTTTGGGCACCCCTTGTAATTTTCATGATTTTCCTTTATAAATCATTAGTTGTCTGGATCAGAAATTTCAGTTAAATATATCATACGAGGTCTGTGAGAAAAGTAACGGACCTTTTTATTTTTTTTCAAAAACTATATGGATTTGATTCATATGTTTTTACGTCAGCCAAGCTTGAACCTTCGTGCGCATGCGTGAGTTTTTCCATGCCTGTCGGTTGCGTCATTTGCCTATGGGCAGGCTTTGAGTGAGCACTGGTCCACCCCTCTTGTCGTTGTTTCATTGCGAGGAAATGGCAAAATAATTTGGGCTTTTTTTCCATCAGAATTTTTTCAGAAACTGTTAGAGACAGGCGCTGGAAACCATTCGAAAAATTTATCTGGCTTTCGGTGAAAATTTTACGGGCTTCACAGAGAATGAGTGTTACTACAGCTTTAAGGACAGCCCACAATGGTGCATGGCGCGCCGCGCTCTGAGCCACCATCGAGAGGCAGAAACCACCACATCATTTCTAAACGGATGGCTGTGTGGAGCCGGGACCGTCGTGTGCAATTTCTCTGGTTATCACAAGAGCTGGACATCAGCCATTTTCCGGCAGATTTCAGTTTTAACAAGAGATTTTGTCATGGAAAGCTGCGCGGAGGCTTCGCGTGTCACGACCGATTCGCTTTGGAAGCGAGACAAAAGAACACCTCCGTTTCGGAGTGCCAGAGGACAAGTTTGGACATGCCCAGCTCTCCACAATTTCTCTTATACTCACTCGACTGGTAAGCACTGAAAGCCGAGATAGGCATGTCCCAACTTGTCCTGTGGCACTCTGAAATGGAGGTGTTCCTTTGTCTCGCTTCATCAGCGAATCGGTCGTGGCGCGCGAAGCCTCCGCGCGGCTTTCCATGACAAAATCTCTTGTTAAAAGTGAAATCTGCCAGAAAATGGTTGATGTCCAGCTCTTGTAATAACCAGAGAAATTGCACACGACGGTCCCGGCTCCACACAGTGATCCGTTTAGAAATTATGTGGTGGTTTCTGCCTCTCGATGGCGGCTCGGAGCGCGGCGCACCATGCGCCATTGTGGGCCATCCTTAAAGCTGTAGTAACACTCCTTATTCTCTGTGAAGCTCGTAAAATTTTCACTGAAAGCCAGATACATTTTTCGAATGGTTTCCAGCTGCCTGTCTCTAACTGTTGTGAAAGTGTAGGAACACGGACCCACAACAGGGGGCGCAATGAACGGACAATGGAGAAGGTAAATAACAAGGTTTACTATTGTGAAACGAGCACAATAAATACAACAATCACAATTTGGGGTCGAATCCGCTGGTGTCGTGTGGGCAGGCTCGAAGGTAGGAGACGTCCGTCTCAGTCGAACCGGAACCACCCAGATCTCCTCTGCCACCGAACCCTGGAAATACTGGAACCGCCAAGTCCCGAATTCCCAGGTGGCCACTGCCTCCGCTCGTCGGATCCGGTACTGCTGGCGGGAGAGAGCAACAACACACAGGTGTGGATGCGACCGCACCCAGTAACGGAGAGGGGAGAAGCCGCCTCCACCTCTTGTCAAAGTACAGCAGGAAGGTGAGTACTTATCCAAGCAATGAAGCTATCAGTAGTCAACAGTCCTGAAAAGGTTTAACAAGTTTAGCTGGTTGTTCAGAATATAAATGCAGAGAATATTACCTCAGTCTTAGGCGATATCTCGGCACTGAGGTGGAGATGCCGTCCTCCTGATATACCTCTGTGCTGAGTGGAACAGCTGTGTCTGGTGATGGGTGACAGCTGTCACCCAGGCTACTCCCATAAGGCGGCAGCGCCCTCTGGTGCCTGGAGCCCGCACTCCAGGCAGGGCGCCCTCTGGTGGTGGTGGGCCAGCAGTACCTCCTCTTCAGCGGCCCACACAACACTAACAGTTTCTGAAAAAATTCTGATGGGAAAAAAAGCCCAAATCATTCCGCCATTTCCTCGCAATGAAACAACGACGAGAGGGGTGGACCAGTGCTCACTCAAAGCCTGCCCACAGGCGAATGACGCAACCGACAGGCATGGAAAAACTCATGCGTACGAAGGTTCAAGTTTGGCTGATGTAAAAACATATGAATCAAATCCATATAGTTTTTGAAAAAAATAAAAAGGTCTGTTACTTTTCTCACAGACCTCGTATAGCAGACAAACACAGTGATATTTGAGAAGTGAAATGAAGTTTCTAGGATTTACAGAAAGTGTGCAATAATTCTTTAAAGAAAATTAAGCAGGTGCATAAATTTGGGCACCCTAACAGAAAAAATACATCAGTATTTAGTAGATCCTCCTTCTGCAGAAATAACAGCCTCTAAACACTTCCTATAGCTTCCAGTGAGAGTCTGGATTCTGGTTGAAGGTATTTTGGACCTTTCTTCTTTACAAAACATCTCAGGTTTGTTGGTTTCTAAGCATGGACAGCCCGCTTAAAATCACACCACAGATTTTCAATAATATTCAGGTCTGGGGACTGAGATGGCCATTCCAGAACGTTGTAACTTGTTCCTCTGCATGAATGCCTTAGTAGATTTTGGTCCTTGTCTTGTTGAAAGATCCAACCCTGGCGCAACTTCAACTTTGTCACTGATTCATGAACATTGTTCTCAAGAATCTGCTGATATTGACTGGAATCCATGTGACCCTCAACTTTAACAAGATTCCCAGGACCTGCACTGGCCACACAGCCCCACAGCATGACTGCAACAGGTGATTTCACTGATTAACTGATTCCACCTGCTCAAAGTGATATTAATCATGATTGGATTCACCTGTGTAAGGAGGTCAAGGGTCAATGAGCTTACCAAACCAATTTTGTGTTCCAATAATTAGTGCTAAATGGATTCAAATCAATAAAATGACAAGGGTGCCCAAATTTATGCACCTGCCCAATTTCTTTAAATAATTATTGCACACTTTCTGTAAATACTAGAAACTTCTTTCAGTTCTCAAATATCAGTGTGTTCATCTGCTATATGAAATATTTAACTGCTATATGATATACGATATATTTAACTCGTATTTAGCTGAAATTTCTGATCCACACAAACAATGATTTATAAAGGAAAATCATGAAAATTATCTGGGGTGCCCAAACTTTTGCATACAACTGTATATGGCCTTGACGTCCACCCTGCCCAAAGTAGTACACAGTGAAGCATTATTGGCACTGCAGGTTTTTGTCTGGCGCAGTTGTTGTTTGTTCCCCCAATATTCAAGCCCATTTGTGCTCATGTGGGTGTGTTGGTCAAAAATGTGGGTGTGGTCAGATGCAGATTTGGTGTGTTCACGCTGACTGGCACCAGAAAGCATCTGTGCCACAGACCTTGGTCAAGGTCAAATTAGAAGTTGTGGCCGTATTATATGACTTCCTATCCATGTCTAATAGTCACCATGGGCCTATGCTTTTGCAAACGCTTTGATCAAGAAACCATTAACATAGTTTTGGCTTTGATCAACTCAAACTGTAGCCAAATCATCAGGGCTATCTACTGAGAACAGAAAACTGAAAACTAGCTAAGACAAAAATACAGAAAATGTTGATAAGCACTTTTCTTTTTAACAGAGAGGGAAATATCAAGGGTTCAGAGGTCATCCTTATACATTCAAAGTAAACAAGACTCCATCAGAAAGTTCTTTTACAGATCGTTACAGTGCATATTATTATGGGGTTTGAAATGATTGTATCCTGATGTGCTGGAGTAATGATGGAACTCACTGCGCTAAACTGGACTGCACTCGAGCTGTCTGTGATTTTGATTTAAGTAGACTGTACTATAATTTTTAAAGTAATTTTTAAGTTGATAAATTATGTTCATTGTATGAAAAGATGTGTGCTTTTTATGTACAAACTGTACATTTTTTATCTCACACTAATAAATGGATCATACTCAGCCACATGGGGTGTGCAGCCAGTACATTCTGAGTGCCGGTCCCAAGCCCAGATAAATGAGGAGGGTTGCGTCAGGAAGGGCATCCGGCGTAAAACAGGCCAACCCAACTATGCAGACTAAGAATCGAATTTCCATACCGGATCGGTTGCGGCCCGGGTTAACAACGTCTGCCACCGGTGCTGTTGCCCAACGTGGTGCCATTGGAAATTGGGCTACTACTGGGCGAAGACAACGAAGAAGAGGAGGAGAATGTTTCCACAAACAGCGGGAGAAGAAGAAAACTAGAAGGGTGGAAATGAAAGTGGGGACTTTGAATGTTGGTAGTATGACTGGTAAAGGGAGAGAGCTGGCTGATATGATGGAGAGGAGAAAGGTAAACATATCATGTGTGCAAGAGACCAGGTGGAAGGGAAGTAAGAGCAGGAGCATCGGCGGTGGGTTCAAGTTGTTGTACCATGGTGAGGACAGGAAGAGAAATGGTGTTGGGGTAATTTTAAAGGAACAGTAAGGGCGCCCCCTTACGCCGCATCTCCTTGTACTCTTGTCTACTTTCTTTATCTCTCTGACTATCCTAAAACTTTTTCGCCAACCTCTTTCTCCTTATGCTTTCCTGGACCTCTTCATTCCACCAGCAAGTCTCCTTGTCTTCTTTCCACTGTCCAGATGTCATACCCAGTACTGTTCTAGCTGTCTCCCTCACCACATCTGCAGTACTTTTCCAGTTGTCCAAAATTGCTTCCCCTCCAACCAGTGCTTCTCTCACCTGCTCACTAAATTTCACACATCAGTCTTCCTCCTTCAGCTTCCACCATCTGATCCTTTGTTGAGCTCTCACTCTCTTCTTCTTCTTTACCTCTAAAGTCATCCTACAAACAACCATCCTATGCTGTCTAGTGACACTCTCTCCTGCCACCACCTTACAGTCTCTGATTTCTTTTAGATTGCATCTCCTATAAAGAATGTAGTCCACCTGTGTGCACCTTCCTCCACTCTTATATGTTACCCTGTGCTCCTCCCTTTTCTTAAAGTAGGTTTTCACCACAGCCATTTCCATCCTTTTTGCAAAATCAACTACCATCTGTCCTTCCCCATTCCTATCCTTGATACCATATCTACCCATTACTTCCTCATTACCTCTGTTCCCTTCACCAACATTCCCATTGAAGTCTGCTCCTATCACCACTCTTTCATGCTTTGGTTCACTCTCCACCATCTCATCTAGCACACTCCAGAAATCTTCTTTCTCCTTCATCTCACAACCTACCTGTGGGGCATATGCACTGATGATATTCATCATCACCCCTTCAATTTCCAACTTCACACTCATCACCCTGTCAGACACTCGCTTAACCTCCAACACACTTTTAACATACTCTTCCTTTAAAATGACCCCAACACCATTTCTCTTCCTGTCCTCACCATGGTACAATAACTTGAACCCACCGCCGATGTTCCTGCTCTTACTTCCCTTCCACTTTGTTGTGTGGGCCGCTGAAGAGGAGGTACTGCTGGCCCACCACCAGAGGGCGCCCTGCCTGAAGTGCGGGCTTCAGGCACGAGAGGGCACCGGAGCAACCGGGAGTGGCAGCTGTCATTCATCATCAGCACCAGCTGTCACTCATCATCACCAACCACGTCACCATAAAGGCCAGGCAGCATCTTCACCTCTCTGCCGAGAAATCGTTCTACATAACAGGTAAACTACTCAGCCTGAACCAACACATCAGTAGTAACGTCTTTTGCTTCTGTGTGTAATAGTACTGTTGCAGACGTACCTGTTTGTATGGAATAGTCATGTGTGGGGAGTTGGCGTACTCCGCTTCTCGGTTGGAGGCGACGAACATACCGACAGGATCTGCACGTAACTCTGTAAAACTGTGATTAAGAGGTGGAGATGTTTCCCACCCGTTTCTGAGTGTTTGCTGGGTGTGCACGCACCCACCATCACCTGCCAGCAGTACCAGATCTGACAGCCGGAGGCAGTGGCCACGTGGGGACTCAGCGCTTGGTGGCTCCGGAGTGCTCCAGATCTGTTGGCAGTGGAAGATGTGTGGAATCCGGCTCTTCTCTGGACAGGCGTGTTCTATCCTCAAGCCTGCCCACACGTCACCGTGAATTATTGACTGCTATTCTAAATTGTGTTGTCTGTTGTTCTGTTGTGCACATTCACAACATTAAATTGTTGCATTTTGGCTTATTCCATTGTCCGTTCATTTACGCCCTCTGTTGTGGGTCTGTGTACCTACACTTTCACAACACACTTGGTCTCTTGCACACATGATATGTCTACCTTTCTCCTCTCCATAATATCAGCCAGCTCTCTCCCTTTACCAGTCATACTACCAACATTCAAAGTTCCCACTCTCATTTCCACCCTTCTAGTTTTCTTCTTCCCCCACTGTTTGTGGAAATGTTCTCCTCCTCTTCTTCGTCATCTTCACCCAGCAGTAGCCCAGTTTCCACCAGCACCCAGATGGGCAATAGCACCGGTGGCAGACGTTGTTAACCCGGGCCTTGACCAATCTGGTATGGAAATTCGATTCTTAGTCTGCATAGTTGGGTTGGCTTGTTTTATGCCGGATGCTCTTCCTGACGCAACCCTCCTCATTTATCCAGGCTTGGGACCGGCAATCAGAATGTACTGGCTGCACACCCCATGTGACTGAGTGAGTGAAATGATTGTAGAAATGTGCGGTGCGCCACACCAATGATCATGGCTGGTGTACGCACATTTCTGCAGCTATTGATCTTCCGCCGACATGTAGAGGTGATGCTGGGAACCGTTAATAGTCAGTCAGGAGTGTGCCAGTCGACCTTGAGCTGAGCCATTCCAGCTGTGTGGAAGGTAATCATCTGAATGTCATCCAGGTACATCACATTCCAACATTAAAGTGCAATTAGCAGTGACAGCTGGTTTCCCAAATATAATCAGAGCTGTTGACTGTACACATGTTGCTATAAAAATCACATGATATACTTGTTTTTGTTAATAGGAAACATTTTCATTGCATCAATGTTCAAATCAAATGTGATGCACAAATGCATTGGGTTGTTAAGAGGCTAGAAGCTGGCATGGTGCATGATGGATGGCTGCTTGGTGAGTAAATAGGTGATGCTGAGACCCTGATTCATGTGTTTATCTCTTCTAGATTGGACTACTGCAATGTTTTATTTTCTGGTTTACCGCAGTCTAGCATTAGAGCTCTCCAATTGGTTCAAAATGCTGCAGCCAGACTTTTGACACGAAGCAGAAAGTACAACCACATTACACCCATTATGGCATCTCTTCACTGGCTTCCTGTCCCAGTGAGATCAGATTTTAAGGTTCTGCTACTAACCTATAAAATTATTCATGGACTGGCACCTCCCTACCTAGCTGACCTAATTAAACCTTACGTACCGGCCCGGGCTTTACGTTCTCAGGGTGCAGGACTACTTTGTGTCCCTAAGGTGAATAAGACGTCTGCGGGTCACAGAGCTTTCTCTTATCGTGCCCCTGTTCTGTGGAATGATCTCCCTGCATCAATAAAACACTCAGATTCTGTGGAGATTTTCAAGTCCGACTTAAGACGCACTTATTTTCCCTTTCATATGGCTAGCATACTGGTACAGTTTTGTTTTACGCTTTTTACTCTTTTAATTAATTTATTAGTAATTGGAGCGGCATCAACTTTACCTAAATTCTGGGTCTTTTAGTGAAGTTGGCGGCGATCACCTTAGTATTTCTTCTGTTTTTCTTGTTGATTAATGCTGACAAATTATACAGTATTTTTTGTCTTTCTGATGCCTGATTCTGTTTTTTCTCTCTGTTTAAGGTGCAGCTCCATCCAGAGATGGGAGTTGTATTCGTGTTTGCGATCCTCCTGTCCTGTGCGCCAATAGCATTTCTTGTATATTTGTCTGTGAATTGTTCTGTAATTTATGTCTGTATCATGGCCCAAGCAGAGGGTCACCCCTTTGAGTCTGGTCTGCTTGAGGTTTCTTCCTCAGAGGGAGTTTTTCCTTACCACTGTTGTTCTGGGGGTTGGTAAGGTTAGACCTTGACTGTGTGAAGTGCTTTGAGGCAACTCTGTTGTGATTTGGCGCTATATAAATGAAAATAAATTGAAATTGAATTGAATTGAAATTGAAATTCGTATAATTGTTCCGAATGAAAGCCAGCACGGGCACATTTGGGCATGTGCGCATTCAAATATGTTTTTTGTTGTTATTATTAATGTCTCTTTTTTCTTGATGGTGAAACTGGAGCTGCAGATTCTTAACAGGCCCCTGATTGTCTCCCTGTGTTCAGTATTTGTCAATAAATGAGTGTGTAATGCTGTGAATGTCACACACTGTCAGCCGCAGCACACCTCATTTGTTTTAACTTTAGTGTGTGCGTGCTGCTCTGAGCCCACAGTGTTTACAGCCTCACACAGACATACATGGTCCCACTAACTTTATTTCCTTTTCATGTTTATTCCATTTGATAGGGTACCAAATAAACTATTCCTGTAGGTCTTCACGTCATTTCCAATCATGGAGGGCCGCACATGAACATTTACTCACACTGTTGAACAGATTAATTACCCTCAAATGACAATTCATTATACATGATGTGCTTTGGTCTAAGATGTTCTGATAAAACCGTACAGTCGTTGTCTGTTTCACACTTTTATGGTCTATATGAATGCATTTTTACCACTTCCTGTTTTGTTTTGTTTGTGCTTCGACTCAACAGCAAAGACCCCTGAAGCAGTCTCTGAGCAAGTCACTGTGCCGCGAGAGCTTTTGGAAATGCCTCCTGTTGTCTGTCCTCATGTATGGCTGCATTGGAGTGATGGTTTGGTGTCACGTCACCAAAGTGACACGTCTCACCTTTGACAGTGCTTTTAAAGGAAAATCCATGATGTACCACGACAGTCCCTGCTCCGATGGCTACATCTACATCCCTTTGGCCCTCCTGGGAATGCTATATTTAGTTTATCTCATGGAGTGCTGGCACTGCCACGTGAAGAACGAGCTGCAGCACAAAGTGGACGTGGAGGGCATCTATGGACGTATCCAGAGGATGCAGCAAGCCAAGCCCTGCATCTGGTGGAAAGCCATCAGCTACCACTATATTCGCCGAACTCGACAGGTCACGCGCTATCGCAACGGAGACGCTTACACTAGCACCCAGGTTTACCATGAACGTGTCAACACACACGTGGCAGAGGCTGAGTTTGACTATAGTCACTGTGGAGTGAAGGATGTTTCCAAACAGCTGCTCAGCCTGGAGAAGTCGGCTCTGACAAAGATGCGGTTCACCAAGTGCTTTAGCTTCGCCAATGTAGATTCAGAGAATTCCTATCTTACCCAAAGAGCAAGGTTTTTCACTGACAACGAGGGCCTGGATGACTACATGGAGGCCAGGGAGGGTATGCACCTGAAAAACATTGACCTGAAAGAGTACGTCATGGTGATGGCTGACCCAGAGCACCACCCGTGGTATCTGTCCCACTATGTCTTCTGGGTGGCCTCGTTCCTCACTTTCTCTTGGCCTCTCAGAGTTTTCACAGAGTACTGCACTGCATATGTCCATTATCGTGTTGAGAAGCTCTTTGGGCAGGATTACATGCCTGCTACCCCTTGTGATGAACGGCCGTATTGGCGCCGCATCCCCCGAGTCAACACCATTGACAGTACGGAGCTGGAATGGCACATTCGGTCAAATCAGCAGCTGGTGCCGAGTTACTCGGAGGCTGGCCTTATGGATTTAGCCCAGTGTCCCACCAACTTCAGTGGGATTCGTCAAAACTGCGAGCGCTGCCACAGAGCCATCAGCTGCTCCTCAGTCTTCTCCAGGAGCGCTCTCAGCATCTGTACCGGTGCCAGCGCCCGGATTCCCTTCAGCAGCAGCCGCTTCTCCCTGACACGGCGCTATGGCTCCCAACGCAGCTGCTTCTGGAGGAGCGGCAGCTTGGATGATCAGGAGAGTCCGAGCGAAAACACCCGCTGCCTGTCAGAGCGCCTTACCACAGATGATGAGGAGCCTCCAGAATACGATGACGCCCTTTGCTACCCAGTCCTCATCGTCCACTGTAGCGAGAACTGCCACAACCACAGGTCCTTCCACAGAAATGGCTCCTGTGTGGAGACATCCTTATGACTATGCAGTGACCAAGACATCTCTGTAGCATTAACATTCTTTGAATACCAGAAGTACTCACAAGTCTTAACTTCATATTCACAGATACATGCTGTACTGTTATTCTAATCTACCCTGAAACAAATAATTGAATGTTTAACGTGTCAGTCACCAAAGCAATAATAGTGATCGATGACTAGGTGGAGAGCTTTTGTGAAAATACTTCAGGAATTTATTTAGCAGATCTGCTTGACTTCCACCGAAATCCAAGCAAAAACTCTTACACTTTGCATAAATTGCCATATCTTGTGTGCATTCAAACCGAAATGGAAGCTGCAGGGACTTCGTAAGACTTGAACAGAGGAAAACTATCTTGGAATGTGTCAATATAAATTTCAGTTACACAGGAATCAGAACGTTAGAGCTGCGCTTGATGACTCTATTTTCTTGGTCCATAAGAATGGGTTTCCACTGGATTTGGCAACAATAATTATAGCAGCAATAATGGCATCAATTTATCAAGTCTTTGTAGAGGTCAACATAGGCCAGGGGTGGGCGACGAGGGCTGAGACACTGCAGGTTTTCCTTGCAACCAATCACCTCAGCAGGTGGGTTGCTGATGAGCTTCTCTCCTGAACATAAACACCTGATCGTCAATGAAATCACCTGCTGAGGTGATTGGTAGTAAGGAAAACCTGCAGTGTCTCGGCCCTTCATGGCACATGATTGCCCACCCCTGACATAGACCCTGGGTCAGTAATGGCATCTATGCCCCCCCCACCAACTCAGCTAAGTTCTGTATTTTTTTTTTTAAATTTGGAAACCTCTGAGGGCATGATTCTCCATGGTACATGATTCGAATTGGTAACTTTGAAAATACAGGGAAGAAATCCATGTTTTGGCTATAAAACTGAAGGCACACAAAAATCTTAAGGGACAGCACAGCAACCAACAATCACAGAAAACTGAATATCAGGACTTAAAGCTCACAGTCTGAGCATAGACCCACAAATTAGACTTTTCATGATTGTCAATCTAATGTCCTTTCATTTAATATATTGCATGCTAAGGTCCAAGGTTTACAGACGGCACTATAGGTAAGTCCCTTGGGCTTTTCCCTTGTTTCCCTCGAGGTCGCCACAGCAGATCCAAAGTGAATCTACTTGTTGATTTGGCATAATTTTTATGCAGGATGCCCTTCCTGATGCAACTCCACAATACATGGTGAATGGGCAGGAGTAGCCTTGAACCAGGATCTTCCACACTGGAAACACACAAACTTAACTGCTTGGATTTTAGATTATCTTCAGCTTTAGAGTCAAAACATGGATTGCATCCCTATATTTTGAGTGTTAACATTTTGAATAGTGTTTGGTATATCAGACATAAAAAAAGAACTAATTTCACTGAGTTGTACGTTTATTTTGCACGGGGGAGGGCATGGAACCCATAACTGCCAAGTGGCCTAACAGTGGTGCACACTCTAATACCGATGAGGACGACTGGAGTTTAAGATTTGGCAGCAGACATGGGTGGATATGGCAGCAAACATTCTCTATCAACTGATGAAATCTGAAGAATGTTTGTGAATGTGTTGATGTCAGTCACTTTCTTTTGGGAATGGGGGAGTTGGGTCATATTGACTTTTTCTCGTGCCACCTCAGTTTCAGCTCTTTCGTCCATGAGTGCCGTCTGTAACTAGAGACAGTTTAAGTTGACATGGATTCAGAATTTTGCCCCTCACATAAAAAATGCCTGTTGCTGCACTGCATTCTGGTCTATGGAGGCTGACGTGTTAGAATGTGTCTCTGCCCCTTCTGCAGCGTGACTGACTGTGCGAGGTCTGTCAATAAAGTAACGGTCCATTTTATTTATTTTTTTAATTATATGGATTTGAATCACGTGCGATTGCATCAGACAAGGTTGAACCCTCGTGCGCATGCATGAGTTTTTCCATGCCTGTCGGTGACGTCATTCGCCTGTGAGCACGGCTTGTGGGAGGAGCGCTCCACCCCCCTCGTCAGATTTTTTCCTGAGAGAAAATGGCCGAACACTTGGAGCAGCGCTACTGCATTAAATTCTGCCAGAAACTTGGCGACAGCCAGGCAGAAACGATTCGAAAAATCCAAACGGCTTTCGGAGATGAAGCCATGAGCAGCACACGGATTAAGGAGTGGTACAACCGGTTTAAAGACGGGCGTGTAATGGTGGAGAGCGAGCCGCACTCCGGTCGGCCATCAACGAGCCGAAATGACGAGATCGTTTCCAAAGTGCACGCTGTGGTTATGCGGGATTGTCGTGTGACTGTCCGAGAAATTGCAGAGGAAGTGGACATTAACAGGACTTCGGCACATTCCATCATGACGGAAGATTTGGGCATGAAACAAGTGGCGGTGAAGTTCATGCCAAAGTTGCTGACGGCGGAGCAAAAGCAACATCGTGTTGAAGTCTCACAGGACATGCTGGACTCCATTCACACTGATCCCAGCTTTATGGACACTATAATCACCGGAGATGAGTCCTGGGTGTATGGTACGATCCGGAAACAAAATTCCAGTCATCACAGTGGAAGCATTCCACATCGCCAAGACCGAAGAAGGCGCGCCAAGTGCGCAGCAAGATCAAGGTAATGCTGACTGTTTTTTTTTTACTCCCGTGGTGTGGTACTGTTGTGAAAGTGACGTGACACGGACCCACAACAGGGGGCGGTAATGAACGGACAATGGATAAGCCAAAAGTAACAATTTAATGTTGTGAATCGCACAACGACGTACAGACAATAACAATATGGTGGACTGTCAATCATACACCAGGTGACGTGTGGGCAGGCTCGACGATAGAAGACGCCTGGCGAGAGAAGAGCTGGATCCCCATACAGCTTCCACCACCAACGGAGCTGAAGAACACCGGAGCCGCCAAGCCCTGCGCCCCAGGTGGCCGCTGTCTTCAGCAGTCAGACCCGGTACTGCTGGCAGAAAATAGAGACAGTCCTGATGAGTGTGAGTTCGCACACTCAGTACTCCCACAGTCAGTGTTCAGTAAAGGAGGGAGAACCTCCACCTCCAATCACACACTCGTGCAGCTCCTGTTTAACCACTTATCTTGGTTTGGGGTGTGAAGCGAAGCCATCGCTGATCACACCAAACGCCAATCCCACAGATAAGGCAGAACACCACAGGATAACGGCTGCAAAAGAAGTTCAGGTTATCACTCAATGATTTGAGTCAGCAGAGAAAGTTACCTGAATGGTAGCTGATTTCTCGGCGGGGAGGTGGAGTTGCAGTCCGGCCTTTATGGTGGTGGTGATGAGTAGTGGATGAGTGACAGCTGGTACGGATGATGAGTGACAGCTGTCACTCCTGGTTGCTCCGACGCCCTCTCGTGCTTGAAGCCCGCACTTCAAGCAGGGCGCCATCTTGTGGTGGTGGGCCAGCAGTACCTCCTCTTCAGCGGCCCACACAACAGGTACACCACGAGTACGCACCACAGGGTCAAACAATAACAAAGGAGTATTACAGGGATGTCCTCCATCGTATACGTGATGGTGTGCGGCGCAAGAGACCGGAGTTGTGGGCCAGAGGAAATTGGCGCCTCCACCACGACAACGCGCCAGCTCATTCCTCTCATTTAATTCAGACTTATTTGACCAAAAACCAGACTCCGGTGGTTCAACAGACACCTTACTCCCCTGACATGGCCCCTTGCAACTTCTGGCTCTTCCCAAAACTTAAAATATCATTAAAATGAACCCGATTTGAGACAAGAGAGGACATCTTCTTACTTATAAGGTTTTGAATAATCAGGTCCCATCTTATCTTAGGGACCTCGTAGTACCATATCACCCCAATAGAGCGCTTCGCTCTCAGACTGCAGGCTTACTTGTAGTTCCTAGGGTTTGTAAGAGTAGAATGGGAGGCAGAGCCTTCAGCTTTCAGGCTCCTCTCCTGTGGAACCAGCTCCCAATTCAGATCAGGGAGACAGACACCCTCTCTACTTTTAAGATTAGGCTTAAAACTTTCCTTTTTGCTAAAGCTTATAGTTAGGGCTGGATCAGGTGACCCTGAACCATCCCTTAGTTATGCTGCTATAGATGTAGATTGCTGGGGGGTTCCCATGATGCACTGTTTCTTTCTCTTTTTGCTCTGTATGCACCACTCTGCATTTAATCATTAGTGATCGATCTCTGCTCCCCTCCACAGCATGTCTTTTTCCTGGTTCTCTCCCTCAGCCCCAACCAGTCCCAGCAGAAGACTGCCCCTCCCTGAGCCTGGTTCTGCTGGAGGTTTCTTCCTGTTAAAAGGGAGTTTTTCCTTCCCACTGTAGCCAAGTGCTTGCTCACAGGGGGTCGTTTTGACCGTTGGGGTTTTACATAATTATTGTATGGCCTTGCCTTACAATATAAAGCGCCTTGGGGCAACTGTTTGTTGTGATTTGGCGCTATATAAAAAAATTGATTGATTGATTGATTGATCATGGCTGTGACGACGGCGGAGCTGCGCGCCATCCCGAAAAAGGCGTTTTTGGAATGCTTCCAACAGTGGCGACACCGCTGGGAGAAGTGTGTGGAGTCCCAAGGAGAGTACTTCGAGGGTGATTAGGTTTCCAACCCTCCAAGTAAGCCAGTTTTTTTTTTCCCAGCCAATGGTCCGATACTTTATTGACAGACCTCGTATATCACAGCTCTATAGACAAACTGTGACTGTTGGATGTTTGCAGGAGATATCTTTTATTGTGACAGAGAGATGGTGTGATACAGGCCCTGACACAGAAGTACCAGGTGTTCATGATCAATCAAGAAAGCACATTAATGTCTAACATTCTGTCTTTACTGGACTTCGATTCTGTCCAGATTTTTATTGATCATTTCTATTTCTATTTCTGTGCTCTTTATTCATTATCAACCTGGGGAGGTGATGGTCTAGTGGTTAAGGTGTTGGGCTTGAGACCAGAAGATCCTCAGTTTAGCCTGACTGGGAAATTACTGAGGGCCCTTGGAGAAGGTCCTTAATCCCCTAGTTACCCCTGGTGTGTAGTGAGTCCCTTGTATGGCAGCACCCTCACATAGGGGTGAATGTGAGGCATTATTGTAAAGCGCTTTGAGCGTCTCATGCACATGGAAAAACGCTATATAAATGCAGTCCATTTCACTTCCCCATCAGAGAAGAAAATCACTAAGGTCCCTCCGGGAAGGTCCTTAATCCCCAAGTTACTCTCGGTGTGCAGTTGAGCTTCTTGCATGGCAGCACACTCAATCAATCAATCAGTTTTTTTTATATAGCACCAAATCACAACAAACAGTTGCCCCAAGGCGCTTTATATTGTAAGGTAAGGCCATACAATAATTATGTAAAACCCCAACGGTCAAAACGACCCCCTGTGAGCAAGCACTTGGCTACAGTGGGAAGGAAAACTCCCTTTTAACAGGAAGAAACCTCCAGCAGAACACTGACATGAATGAGTGAGTGTGTGAATGGGTGAAAGTGAAGCATCATTCTAAAGCACTTTAAGCATCTACAAGATGGGCAGAAAAGATGGAAATGTTGTCAATGTACTATTGACTTGGACACAACAAGTAACTAAAAAAGGAAGATGAGACTTATTTCACCACTTTGAAAACTGTCAGGGATTGTACCGGAGTTGACAAAGTTCACAGAAGGTATTTCATCTCAGAGGCCACTTTAAAGAACATCCAGAGGAGCTCAGAACATGTACTGTGATGGGACTGAAGGTAGACAAGCAGGCATTTATTAGCAGATTCCGTGAGCGGGCAACACGCCATCTGTGGTCTAGTGAACCTCGACCTGCTTACATTGTAATCAAAGTGTTGTTTTCCTGCAAGTCTGTGCCACACTCATGGAAAGTGCCAGAATGGTTCAGACAGATAACTGTGCTGTTCTATCCCACTGGCTCAGCTGCTTTGAGTCCTTTTGCAGAACTGATCTTGCATCCAGGATGAGGTCTCTGGTGCCTGTGTTCTGGTGGTTTATCCACCAAGCACCTGTGAGCCACCAACTCCCCATGAGATTGCAAAGGTGATGAAATAGCTGAAGGAAACAAACTACAGCAACCTGTGAATTAGGCTTAAACATCTTCAGGTGGGTGGAGATATTGTTTTCCTGGTATTGCTAGAAATCTGTGCTTCCATTTGAGAGACGTGTCATCTCATCAGACTGGAAGGAAGGACTATTGTCTCTCTCTGGAAAGGAAAGGGTGATCACCTGGATGTCAACAAACAGAAAAGTATTTCACTTGGAAAGCAAAGCAAAGTTTCAAGTACTCTGGTTTCTTACCCAACAAGTCAACCATCGATTGCTTCGGACCGTTGAATTTGCGGAATTTCTAGTAAAATGGTGGATAACAAAAGTAGACAAGCAACTGTTTGCGCTATTTTGAATGGAGACAGTCTCTCTGATGTCTTCCCTGTCATTTGTGGTATTCATCAGGGATATGTTCCAGCTTCCACTCTGTTCAGTGTTTGCATGCACTGGGTGTCGAGTAAGATCGAGCAGCTCAGTGACTTAGACGCCATTTTTGGTGAGGGATGGTTGACTGACCTCAACATTGCGAATGATGTGAACTTTATGCAACTATTGGATGCCATGACAGCAGCATTCTGAAGGATCTGAGTGTCAGAGTTTACAGTTGTCCTACATGAAGTCCTGGTCCAAGCTCTCAGTGAATTCCTGGACTGGAGAGTACCTGTATGCAGTAAGAACTACCAGACAGTTGAGAGATTCACTTATCTTGGCAGTTGCATTCATGTTTCTTACCCAACAAGTAAGAAACCTCTAGTAATACTGTGAGAAATCTTGGAGTCATTTTTGATCAGGATATGTCCTTCAATGCGCATATTAAACAAATATGTAGGACTGCTTTTTTGCATTTGCGCAATATCTCTAAAATTAGAAAGGTCTTGTCTCAGAGTGATGCTGAAAAACTAATTCATGCATTTATTTCCTCTAGGCTGGACTATTGTAATTCATTATTATCAGGTTGTCCTAAAAGTTCCCTGAAAAGCCTTCAGTTAATTCAAAATGCTGCAGCTAGAGTACTGACGGGGACTAGAAGGAGAGAGCATATCTCACCCATATTGGCCTCTCTTCATTGGCTTCCTGTTAATTCTAGAAGAGAATTTAAAATTCTTCTTCTTACTTATAAGGTTTTGAATAATCAGGTCCCATCTTATCTTAGGGACCTCATAGTACCATATCACCCCAATAGAGCGCTTCGCTCTCAGACTGCAGGCTTACTTGTAGTTCCTAGGGTTTGTAAGAGTAGAATGGGAGGCAGAGCCTTCAGCTTTCAGGCTCCTCTCCTGTGGAACCAGCTCCCAATTCAGATCAGGGAGACAGACACCCTCTCTACTTTTAAGATTAGGCTTAAAACTTTCCTTTTTGCTAAAGCTTATAGTTAGGGCTGGATCAGGTGACTCTGAACCATCCCTTAGTTATGCTGCTATAGACTTAGACTGCTGGGGGGTTCCCATGATGCACTGAGTGTTTCTTTCTCTTTTTGCTCTGTGTGCACCACTCTGCATTTAATCATTAGTGATTGATCTCTGCTCCCCTCCACAGCATGTCTTTTTCCTGATTCTCTCCCCTCAGCCCCAACCAGTCCCAGCAGAAGACTGCCCCTCCCTGAGCCTGGTTCTGCTGGAGGTTTCTTCCTGTTAAAAGGGAGTTTTTCCTTCCCACTGTAGCCAAGTGCTTGCCTCACAGGGGGTCATTTTGACTGTTGGGGTTTTTCTGTAATTATTGTATGGCTTTTGCCTTACAATATAAAGCGCCTTGGGGCAACTGTTTGTTGTGATTTGGTGCTATATAAATAAAATTGATTTGATTTGATGTTTCAGGGACCTCGGCTTATGAGGTTGAGAAATGTTATGGGAAGTGCTTACAAGGGTCACTGGACCGTGATGTTGATCATTTTGCAGAACCATGAAGGTCCAAACCTTCAAGATCCTCTTGATTCCTTTCTTAATGTGAGACATGGAATGTAACCAGTGACCTAATCTGATGAGTGGCAAAGGTGGATGTACTTTGAAGTGAGGTGGGTTTTGACTTGTTCGGGTAGGTCCCACCCAGGGCATCCAGGGGCATCACGCCCTCCCTACCCTCCTTAAAAACTGTAAAAATCGATAGCTTTCCCCCTGCATTCTAAACTAAACACTCCTTTGTCATCATTTTTAGCCAACAAATTTTATTTTAATCATGGGAAATCTAATTATGCATGCACTATTTATCAATGAGCCTTTGTTTAGGTCTATAGCCTTTGGTCATATGCTGCCAGGGGGGCTAAGGGGAGTGTCCTGACTAGATGTTCTTGGTATAAGGTCTCTCTGGAGAATCCTTGTGCACCGTTGGAGTGACTCTGATGTGCGGTTGCTTCAGGAAGTACTTGTACTGTGAGGTATCATCAGCTACTAGACTATGACCATGTGGTGCACATCCCTGATTCAGAGGTGCCTCAGTGAAAAGGCCATGGGGGGCCCTATAAATCACCTGGCTGTGGCAGATGGATGGCCACTTTTGGGAGGTGGAGACAGACCAGTGGTCCACCTGAGTGTTTATCCATCATGACACACAATGATTACGTAGTGTTGTGGAGGTGGGAACATGTAGCACCGGTGCATGGTCCCAGATTTCACCTGACCTTTGTCATTCAAACTAGAAGAGCACTCAGAGAGTTCATCCCTCCATCAAAGCCCCTCAAATGAAGTTAAGCCTCAAACCAAATTCTAGCAGTTAGTTCACTTTAGTGGATCACCGCTATTCGAAAACACATTTTTGTCCACCACATCTGATCAGTATCTGGATGGACAGACCATCAATGGATCCTGAACAATTGATCCTGATCATCCATCTTTCTTTCCTCAGCCATACTGATCACTGAACTTCAATCCTGATTGCTGACTTTGATCATTTATCTAGATCATTTACCGTTGATCCTCATTATGGAACTTTAATTCTGGCTGCTGATTTTTTTTGTTCATGATCACTCATCTTTCATCCTGTCATTTAATCATGGTTGTTGAACTGAGGTCCTGACAGCTGATTGCAGTGGCCTTGTAATCAGGGTCGAAGGAACCAGGACCAAATCCAAATCAAATCAATTTTATTTATATAGCGCCAAATCACAACAACAGTTGCCCCAAGGCGCTTTATATTGTAAGGCAAAGCCAGACAATAGTAAAAGTAAGTCCCTTCGGCTGCTCCCTTGTTTGCACTCGGGGTCGCCACAGCAAATCCAAGGTGGATCTGCATGTTGAATTGGCACAGGTTTTACACCGGATGCCCTTCCTGACGCAACTCCACATTACATGGAGAAATGTGGCAGGGGTAGGATTTGAACCCGGAACCTTCTGCACTGAAACCAAGCGCATTAACCACTTGGCCACCACCCCTTCCAAGGCAAAGCCATACAATAATCACAGAAAAACCCCAACGGTCAAAACGACCCCCTATGAGCAAGCACTTGGCGACAGAATATCAGCAAGAGTGAAGGGGAAAGTTTACAAAACAGTAGTGAGACCAGCTATGTTGTATGGTTTAGAGACAGTGGCACTAACAAAAAGACAGGAGGCAGAGCTGGAGGTGGCAGAGCTGAAGATGTTGAGATTCTCTTTGGGAGTGACAAGAATGGACAAGATTAGGAATGAACATATCAGAGGGACAGCT
This sequence comes from Thalassophryne amazonica, assembly GCF_902500255.1. Lineage (NCBI taxonomy): Eukaryota > Metazoa > Chordata > Actinopteri > Batrachoidiformes > Batrachoididae > Thalassophryne > Thalassophryne amazonica. The sequence goes on from NC_047121.1 coordinate 3,372,173, forward strand.
CAGGTGGGACGGTTTGGAGACAAAGTCAGAGAGGCGAGATTGAGATGGTTTGGACATGTGCAGAGGAGGGACCCAGGGTATATAGGGAGAAGGATGCTGAGGATGGAGCCACCAGGCAGGAGGAGAAGAGGGAGACCAAAGAGGAGGTTCATGGATGTGCTGAGAGAGGACATGCAGGTGGTTGGTGTGACAGAGGAAGATACAGAGGACAGGGTGAGATGGAAACGATTGATCTGCTGTGGCGACCCCTAACGGGAACAGCCGAAAGACAAAGAAGAAGAAGAAGGGAAGCATGTATAAAGTGAATAAAATTGGTCCTAGCACAGAACCTTGTGGAACTCCATAATTAACCTTAGTCTGTGAAGAAGACTCTCCATTTACATGAACAAATTGTAATCTATTAGATAAATATGATTCAAACCACCGCAGCGCAGTGCCTTTAATACCTATGGCATGCTCTAATCTCTGTAATAAAATTTTATGGTCAACAGTATCAAAAGCAGCACTGAGGTCTAACAGAACAAGCACAGAGATGAGTCCACTGTCCGAGGCCATAAGAAGATCATTTGTAACCTTCACTAATGCTGTTTCTGTTTCTGTATGATGAATTCTGAAACCTGACTGAAACTCTTCAAATAGACCATTCCTCTGCAGATGACCAGTTAGCTGTTTTACAACTACCCTTTCACGAATTTTTGAGAGAAAAGGAAGGTTGGAGATTGGCCTATAATTAGGTAAGATAGCTGGGTCAAGTGATGGCTTTTTAAGTAATGGTTTAATTACTGCCACCTTAAAAGCCTGTGGTACATAGCCAACTAATAAAGATAGATTGATCATATTTAAGATCGAAGCATTAATTAATGGTAGGGCTTCCTTGAGCAGCCTGGTAGGAATGGGGTCTAATAGACATTTTGATGGTTTGGAGGAAGTGATTAATGAAAATAACTTAGACAGAACAATTGGAGAGAAAGAGTCTAACCAAATACCAGCATTACTGAAAGCAGCCAAAGATAACGATATGTCTTTGGGATGGTTATGAGTAATTTTTTCTCTAATAGTTAAAATTTTATTAGCAAAGAAAGTCATGAAGTCATTACTAGTTAAAGTTAAAGGAATACTCGGCTCAATAGAGCCCTGACTCTTTGTCAGCCTGGCTACAGTGCTGAAAAGAAACCTGGGGTTGTTCTTATTTTCTTCAATTAGTGATGAATAGTAAGATGTCCTAGCTTTACGGAGGGCTTTTTTTATAGAGCAACAGACTCTTTTTCCAGGCTAAGTGAAGATCTTCTAAATTAGTGAGACGCCATTTCCTCTCCAACTTACGGGTTATCTGCTTTAAGCTACGAGTTTGTGAGTTATACCACGGAGTCAGTCACTTCTGATTTAAGGCTCTCTTTTTCAGAGGAGCTACAGCATCCAAAGTTGTGCTCAATGTGGATGTAAAACTATTGACGAGATAATCTATCTCACTCACAGAGTTTAGGTAGCTACTCTGCACTGTGTTGGTATATGGCATTGGAGAACATAACAAAGAAGGAATCATATCCTTAAACCTAGTTACAGCGCTTTCCGAAAGACTTCTGCTGTAATGAAACTTATTCCCCACTGCTGGGTAGTCCATTAAAGTAAATGTAAATGTTATTAAGAAATGATCAGACAGAAGGGGTTTTCAGGGAATACTGTTAAGTCTTCAATTTCCATACCATAAGTCAAAACAAGATCTAAAGTATGATTAAAGTGGTGGGTGGACTCATTTACATTTTGAGCAAAGCCAATTGAGTCTAATAATAGATTAAATGCAGTGCTGAGGCTGTCATTCTCAGCATCTATGTGGATGTTAAAATCGCCCACTATAATTATATGAGTTTTGTCTGACTTATATCTAAGTCAGACAAAAGGTCTGAAAATTCACAGAGAAACTCACAGTAACGACCAGGTGGACGATAGATAATAACAAATAAAACTGGTTTTTGGGACTTCCAATTTGGATGGACAAGACTAAGAGACAAGCTTTCAAATGAATTAAAGCTCTGTCTGGGTTTTTGATTAATTAATAAGCTGGAATGGAAGATTGCTGCTAATCCTCCGCCTCGGCCCGTGCTACGAGCATTCTGACAGTTAGTGTGACTCGGGGGTGTTGACTCATTTAAACTAACATATTCATCCTGCTGTAACCAGGTTTCTGTAAGGCAGAATAAACCAGGATCATCAAAGATCAAAGGCAGGATCATTAGCAAATGAATCACAAAGATCATAGCTTCCTACCTATCTGAATGATGGAAGGTAGGCTCCGCCCCTTAATCCAGCTCAACGCCAAAATGTAATCAGTTCTTCCTTATCCCAAGCCCTACATCTCCACCAAATTTAACTGAAATCTATTCACAACAAAAACATTTCCTCCCTGACAGGTATTGCTGGGTCTGACATCTGTCCTGTAAAAAAAAAAAAAAGAATGACAATCCTGAAAAATTTAAGGCTGCTCGGCCACCTTTAATTTACTCAACTTAAGGATGTTAGTTTTGGCAAATTAGATGGGGAAGTTAACCCAAAATAATTTGTTTGGTTTGACCAATTATCCATAAAATCATTTCACAGTCTCAAAGTGAAACCACTTCAAATAATGTGCTGTTAACCTTGAAAGAATGAGCTGATGAAGATGAACAACAGCTTAAGTGTCTCTACTCATGATGTCATAAAGGCAGGAACAACTTTAGTGTTTTGCTCAAAGACACTGTGACATACAGGAGCTACCAGGGATTGATCCACTAACCTTGTGGGTTTAATTTGCTCAAAAAAGACAATTCATCAAAAAACATTCATCAATCCAACTATTCATTCATCCAATTCTGGTAAAGGTTACCAGAATTGCAACTCAATTGTTTGTCAACAGAACAAGGCCCACGTCAAACAAACCCAAATATGATTAGTTTAAATCCAGCACAGTGTTTAGTGCCATGACGTAGGTTGGAGAGCAAACTGTACATAAACCATAATGTTGATGGCTCAAATCCCCAGTGATCCTCTTAGTGGATGTGACCTTAAGTGAGACTAAGGACCAAAATGTTCGCAGTCAGAACCTGTTTTTGTGTGAGGAAGTAATTAAAACTATCTGCAACGCTGTCAGTTAAGTTTTACTTTTGAGCAAATGTATTATTTTAAGTACAATGAACTCAAGGTTCTGTGTTAAGTGTGTGATTTGGTGAATACGAAGCATCATTGTAAAGCACCTTTCTGAACCTGTCATTGATGGAGAAACATTTAGAAATGCAGTCTATTTACATTCACCATTTAATCTGAAACCACATTTAAGTTGGTCGAACATAATGTCACACTGAGTGAGTGAACACTTTAATTCATATTCATGCAGCTAATGCCTAAAACGTCCATGCAGCTATTGGGAAAAGACAAAAACTTAACTGTTGACAGATTTTTTTAAAGCTTTTTCATGATGTAACAAAATTTGCATGATATGTGAACACAGACTAATGTTTGAAAAAAAGATGAGGATGATGAAAGTAAAGCACAAGAAAATCATCAGGATGTATCTTATATGTGTTAATTTGAACAGAAGTAGTCAAACACAGAGGTGTGTATCCCCGAAAGATTAGATGATTACGTTGTGTTCAACAAAATATGTTTTCAAAGCTGTTTATGTCCATAAGATTTACAGTTCAGCTTCATGTCAGAAAACCCACCGACAGCTGTGGATAGACCCGGCCAGAAAAGAGAGCTTTATAATGTATTTACAACACATACAGTCAGGCCCATGAGTATATTGACAATGATGCATATATTTTGTCCTTTTTTGTTGTTGTATTTTTGCCTTTGTGCATCACGACAGAGGAGTCGAAATGACATCATCAATCAAAGTGTGGGTGTAGTGTAAACTGATGACTTTAATTTGAATGGGTTCAAAAAATTTTATATCACAATAACCATTTTGGAATTACAACCATTTATATACACCATGCCTCCATCTTCAAATCCCATAAATAATTAGACAAAATAAATAGAAAGATTATTTTTTAAAAGTCACCAATTTTACAGCCAGTTTTCTTTAGAAAAATCAGGGGATGGATGCATGTGCATTTTTAGGTGACTGACTATGTCCTGGACTTCATTTACATTAATCATTAAGAAATACAGAGGATTAGTGGTTTGCACTGCTGCAAGAAGGTCCTTGGTTCAAGTTGGACCTGGAGGAGTTTCATAGAATCAATCAATCAATCAATCAATTTTTTTATATAGCGCCAAATCACAACAAACAGTTGCCCCAAGGCGCTTTATATTGTAAGGCAAAGCCATACAATAATTATGTAAAACCCCAATGGTCAAAACGACCCCCTGTGAGCAAGCACTTGGCAACAGTGGGAAGGAAAAACTCCCTTTTAACAGGAAGAAACCTCCAGCAGAACCAGGCTCAGGGAGGGGCAGTCTTCTGCTGGGACTGGTTGGGGCTGAGGGAGAGAACCAGGAAAAAGACATGCTGTGGAGGGGAGCAGAGATCGATCACTAATGATTAAATGCAGAGTGGTGCATACAGAGCAAAAAGAGAAAGAAACAGTGCATCATGGGAACCCCCCAGCAGTCTACGTCTATAGCAGCATAACTAAGGGATGGTTCAGGGTCACCTGATCCAGCCCTAACTATAAGCTTTAGCAAAAAGGAAAGTTTTAAGCCTAATCTTAAAAGTAGAGAGGGTGTCTGTCTCCCTGATCTGAATTGGGAGCTGGTTCCACAGGAGAGGAGCCTGAAAGCTGAAGGCTCTGCCTCCCATTCTACTCTTACAAACCCTAGGAACTACAAGTAAGCCTGCAGTCTGAGAGCGAAGCGCTCTATTGGGGTGATATGGTACTACGAGGTCCCTAAGATAAGATGGGACCTGATTATTCAAAACCTTATAAGTAAGAAGAAGAATTTTAAATTCTATTCTAGAATTAACAGGAAGCCAATGAAGAGAGGCCAATATGGGTGAGATATGCTCTCTCCTTCTAGTCCCCGTCAGTACTCTAGCTGCAGCATTTTGAATTAACTGAAGGCTTTTTAGGGAACTTTTAGGACAACCTGATAATAATGAATTACAATAGTCCAGCCTAGAGGAAATAAATGCATGAATTAGTTTTTCAGCATCACTCTGAGACAAGACCTTTCTGATTTTAGAGATATTGCGTAAATGCAAAAAAGCAGTCCTACATATTTGTTTAATATGCACTTTGAATGACATATCCTGATCAAAAATGACTCCAAGATTTCTCACAGTATTACTAGAGGTCAGGGTAATGCCATCCAGAGTAAGGATCTGGTTAGACACCATGTTTCTAAGATTTGTGGGGCCAAGTACAATAACTTCAGTTTTATCTGAGTTTAAAAGCAGGAAATTAGAGGTCATCCATGTCTTTATGTCTGTAAGACAATCCTGCAGTTTAGCTAATTGGTGTGTGTCCTCTGGCTTCATGGATAGATAAAGCTGGGTATCATCTGCGTAACAATGAAAATTTAAGCAATACCGTCTAATAATACTGCCTAAGGGAAGCATGTATAAAGTGAATAAAATTGGTCCTAGCACAGAACCTTGTGGAACTCCATAATTAACTTTAGTCTGTGAAGAAGATTCCCCATTTACATGAACAAATTGTAATCTATTAGACAAATATGATTCAAACCACCGCAGCGCAGTGCCTTTAATACCTATGGCATGCTCTAATCTCTGTAATAAAATTTGATGGTCAACAGTATCAAAAGCAGCACTGAGGTCTAACAGAACAAGCACAGAGATGAGTCCACTGTCCGAGGCCATAAGAAGATCATTTGTAACCTTCACTAATGCTGTTTCTGTACTATGATGAATTCTAAAACCTGACTGAAACTCTTCAAATAGACCATTCCTCTGCAGATGATCAGTTAGCTGTTTTACAACTACCCTTTCAAGAATTTTTGAGATAAAAGGAAGGTTGGAGATTGGCCTATAATTAGCTAAGATAGCTGGGTCAAGTGATGGCTTTTTAAGTAATGGTTTAATTACTGCCACCTTAAAAGCCTGTGGTACATAGCCAACTAACAAAGATAGATTGATCATATTTAAGATTGAAGCATTAAATAATGGTAGGGCTTCCTTGAGCAGCCTGGTAGGAATGGGGTCTAATAGACATTTTGATGGTTTGGATGAAGTAACTAATGAAAATAACTCAGACAGAACAATCGGAGAGAAAGAGTCTAACCAAATACCGGCATCACTGAAAGCAGCCAAAGATAATGATACGTCTTTGGGATGGTTATGAGTAATTTTTGTAAAATTTTGTTAGCAAAGAAAGTCATGAAGTCATTACTAGTTAAAGTTAATGGAATACTCAGCTCAATAGAGCTCTGACTCTTTGTCAGCCTGGCTACAGTGCTGAAAAGAAACCTGGGGTTGTTCTTATTTTCTTCAATTAGTGATGAGTAGAAAGATGTCCTAGCTTTACGGAGGGCTTTTTTATAGAGCAACAGACTCTTTTTCCAGGCTAAGTGAAGATCTTCTAAATTAGTGAGACGCGATTTCCTCTCCAACTTACGGGTTATCTGCTTTAAACTGCGAGTTTGTGAGTTATACCACGGAGTCAGGCACTTCTGATTTAAGGCTCTCTTTTTCAGAGGAGCTACAGCATCCAAAGTTGTGCTCAATGTGGATGTAAAACTATTGACGAGATAATCTATCTCACTCACAGAGTTTAGGTAGCTACTCTACACTGTGTTGGTATATGGCATTGGAGAACATAACAAAGAAGGAATCATATCCTTAAACCTAGTTACAGCGCTTTCTGAAAGACTTCTGCTGTAATGAAACTTATTCCCCACTGCTGGGTAGTCCATCAGAGTAAATGTAAATGTTATTAAGAAATGATCAGACAGAAGGGAGTTTTCAGGGAAAACTGTTAAGTCTTGTATTTCCATACCATAAGTCAGAACAAGATCTATGATATGATTAAAGTGGTGGGTGGACTCATTTACTTTTTGAGCAAAGCCAATAGAGTCTAATAATAGATTAAATGCAGTGTTGAGGCTGTCATTCTCAGCATCTGTGTGGATGTTAAAATCGCCCACTATAATTATCTTATCTGAGCTAAGCACTAAGTCAGACAAAAGGTCTGAAAATTCACAGAGAAACTCACAGTAACGACCAGGTGGACGATAGATAATAACAAATAAAACTGAATAAAATAAAATAGAAGAAAACAGATCAGATCTAGTCTTGTGTCTCCCGCGTCCCTGCTGGTAAACTAACTGTAATTTTGCTTCTTTTATTCACCTCTGTTACAATCCATTATGAAGCTGTGTAACTGGTGACACAACAGACAAAAGTTATTCAGTGCAGTTATGCAGTTATTTATAGCCTCTGAAAATGGAGGCACGATGCATAAAATTTTCTATATTCCTAAATGCTTTATGCTAACTTTTTGTTAAACACCTTGAGTTTAAGATTAAAGTCTACACACACAAAAAAACAACATTTTGATTGTTTCATTTCAGTGCTTTTGTGGTGGTGTATAGAGGCAAAATACGTCACTGTCCAAATACTTATGGATCTGACTGCATGAACAGCACATCAGTCATCATCTGCCCAAAACACAGACTCTGTGCTGCACAAAAAAGAGAGAACCTGACATCAAATCTATTCCCAAATTGTATGTGTATTTTGTTTCCCAGTCCAGTGTGTATTGGATGTGTGTTTTTGACAGAATGCAGCACACAGAGTTCAGATGTTGACATTTGGTTTTTCATCAGTTCTGCAGCTAGGGTGAAACTGACGGTTTTTACACACAGATACAACCTCACGTCATTTATTATGTACATTTTTATTTTGTTTGTTTTACAACAACAAAGGAAATGTAATGCACCTGAACAAATAAAACCTTGTTCTTACATTGTTTTAAATGATGTAGAGACAAACGTATTATGCACTCCAGCTGACATTATGAATTGTATTAAAGTTGAATGTTAGTGAACATTTCCTACATGTAATAACTGTAGCTGTTACATGGCCAAATAGATAACTGCTCAGAGAGAAAACATCTTGTAAAATGTTTCAGTGGGCTGCATAATGATCTTAATTACATTTGAACTTATGTATTCCAACTGAAAGAAAAGGTGCAATAAACATCTGGAATAAACTTGTGTGTGCATTTAAAATGTTTCCTGCTCGAGTCATCACACCTGGTGGAATCACTGAATTTGTTTTGGCTCCACCCATTTTTGCTCTAGGTTGCAAACGTGCTCAATGGGATCAGAGCTGTAATACCAACATACTGACCAGGATTCCCAGATCATTGCAGATTTTCTTACATTTAGTTTGACTTTGAATTCACTGGAAACAGTATGAACATATGACATTTCATGTTTTGTCAGGTCAGCTTCATTTCATTTGTTGATATATTACATCCATTCTTGTATTTCAGGCCTGCAACACATTCCTAATAAAGTTGGGACGTAGGTAATTTAGAGATAATAGTGAGGTTAAAAATCATGAAATAATGATGTTCTTTCAAACAAGTGATGTCAACAGCTGATTGAAATCATCACTTGATACTAAAGCAGTATCCATGAATGTCTGAGTCTTTGAGGAGCAAAGATGAGCACAGGATCTTTAGATTGTTAACAAATGCACAAGAAAACTAACAAAAAGGTTTAAAACAATGAAATCCCTTTCCTCAAAGAAAGATGGGAAGGGATTTGCATATTTCTCCCTCTAAAGTACACACACACACACACACATTCATCTTCAACCGCTTAGTCCAATCAAGGGTTGCAGGGGGCTGGAGCCTATCCCAGCAGTCATAGAGTGTGAGGCGGGATACACCCAGGACAGGACGCCAGTCTGTCGCAGGGCCACAAACAGACAAACAAACACATTCACACCCACTCACACACCTACGGACAATCAAAAGATTCCAAGCCACCTAACCCACGTGTCTTTGGATGTGGGAGGAAACCAGAGCACCCAGAGGAAACCCACACAAACATGGGGAGAACATGCAAACTCCACACAGAAAGGCCACAGGAGGGAATTGAACCCATGACCTTTGCGCTGTGAGGCAACAGTGCTAATCTCTAAGCCACCGTGCTGCCCTCTTTAAAGTACATAAAATCATTATTCAGATTCAAGGAATCTGACAGCATTTTGGTGCGTAAAGAGCAAAGATATAACCATAAGATGAACACTTGTGATCTCTGAGACATTCATCAATAGCAGATATAACCACATGAATAGGAAACATTGGTCAAGCACTACAATACGGCTTTATATTGACAAATGCCACTTAAACCTTACTGTGTAAAACTTAAAAACCCAAATCCTTATGTCACCATGTCTATAAGTGGTGTTCACGCCTCTGGGTTGGACACACGGGGTTGGACATGTGGAAACGCTTATGGCGGTGAGACAAATCAGTGTTCCAGATCTTTTTTTTTTTGGAAGAAATTTACATTATGTGCTTTTGACCAAAGACAAAAAGGACCAGCTACACTGTTATCAGCTACAAGTCCAAAAGTCAGGATCTGCCATGGGTTTGTGTCAGTGCCGTTGGCAAATGGACTGCAGTTATATCACACTTTTCCATCTGAATCAGAAACTCAAAGTGCTTTACAATGATGCCTCCCATTCACACATACATAAATTACACACACAGATGTCGGGCTGCTGCTATGCAAGGTGCTCAACTGCACACTGGGAGCAACTGGAGGATTAAGGGACTGAGGATGATCTGGTCCCAGTGCTTGACCACTACACCATGACCTCCCAGGCAAAGGCAAAGGAAATTTACACTTCTGTGATGGCAATATTAATGTATAAAAGTACACTGAGATTTTACACTGTAGCCACATCTCAAATATTTTGCCTGCAATTAATCATATTTGGAGTCAGTCTGCTCCATTTCATTATATTTTACCCCCATTTCGTGATGATCAGGCTCCATTTCGCTCCATTTCGTATTTTAGTATAGCCACAATTAGGAGTCTTAACGTTGAAATATACAATCCTCTGACAAAGTAATCAACATAAATCGAATTATTATTGTTTTGTGGAAGCTGCGTCTCATTTTTGCCTTTGTGGTTTGGCTGTCACAACATGGTGCAGTTCCCCTCCTGTACGATAGGCAGCAGCACAGTTTCGACACTCACTCTGAAGGAAGGAAGGAAGGAAGGAAGGAAGTGCCGAGAGACGCCAAAATTTCACGATATGAAAGGTTATTCCTTAGGTGAGTGAGATTCTGAAGTAAACAACAGATCTTCACACTAAAGTTTCAATATCTTGCGTTTATTCGCTATTAGACGAGCGGGGGGAACTGCAGATGTAATGACAAGACAGAAAAGGCAGGTGTTAGCTTGTAGCTATTCGTACGTAGCCGTATTAATAATTCCAAGTCTATTCGTACGTAGCCGTATTAATAATTCCAAGTCTATTCGTACGTAGCGCAGCCTTGTCATGGTTAAAGTTAAAGTTAGTGGCTGTGTTTAACGCAGTTTAGGAATCTAAGTATGTGGCCTTATGACCACGTGAACTATATTGACCAATGAGAGAGACGCTACGTACGAAAAGAATTTCACTTTACAAATACGGCCACGTTTTAACTTCACAGTGACGTTTTAGAATGATTAAGAACACAGATATTACTGTTTTATGGTAAGTGTGATTTGCAGAGAACACCACAGACTGCAGCGTCAGCCACAATAAAAGTGGGCAGCAAACCTGTAAAGAAATCAGGTTAATTTATGTTTCTTGAATGAATTAGAAATAAATCACATTTAATTTTTATTGTAACATTAATGTATAGACATTCCAAATTTCATGTGATTTTCTTACACTGATTTTTAGAGCTGCAATGATTAATGGATTATTATTTGATGCTCGTATTGAGTCATAAAAAACAAATTCCCTTATTTCTTCTCAAATGTGAAGGTTTTCTTATTTTCACTATTTTCTTTTCTCCTCTTTGAAAATAAGCTCATGTTGGACTGTGGAGAAAACACATTTTAAAGGTTTCTTCTTGGGCTCTGTAAAAGCCCAAGCCCCTTGTGGTGTACAGAGGCAAAATCTCTCTCTCTCTCTCTCTCTCTCTCTCTCTCTCTCTCTCTCACTCACTCACTCACTCACTCACTCACTCACTCACTCACTCACTCACACACACACAGACACAGACACAAACGTTCCTCTCTCTCTCTCTCTCTAGTGACTGGGTGACGCACCAGCATGCAGAAGTTGGTGGTTCAGGCACTTGCCATGAGGCAGCTCGGACGGTTGAACCCTCGCCACTTGCTGGCCGCTGGGTACGGACTGAGTCAGACTGAATGGTGTCCCAGGACCATACACACACGGCAGCTGTGGGGCTGCTCGGCTTTCCCTTCACACGGATGTCAAAGACCTGCTCTCCGTGCCAGAGACGCCGTCAGAAATTGGTCCGTCCACCATCTGAGGTTCAAAAGCAGAAAGAGAAGTCCTGGAAAAAAGACACAAGATGAGGAGGAAGAGGATGAGGAGGAGGAGGAGGAAGATGACGTCTATGAAGCCAGAGACTATGAAGAAAAGACAGATGAGGACCCAGATACGTTAAAAGACTACAAAGACGTGGAGAAAAGTATGCCGTCCTTTCGCTATGATGTCGTGCTGAAAACTGGGCTGGACATGTCACGCAAGTGAGTCTATGCACAGTGGCCGTTTTCAGTTTTCTGTGTGCATATTAGCAAATACCAGCGAGCGGCACCCAAGTATTCCAAAGTAAATCCTCTCAAGCTGAACTGAAGCCATTGTTTTCTTTCACCAGTAAAATTGAGGATGCATTCTACAGCAACAGCCTCAGACTAAATGGACAGAGACTCATCAAGAAAAGCAAATCGGTGAGTGCCGTTTCACTTGACACAACTGTGCAAAGGTGTTAGGTGCGTTTAATTCCCTTTACATTTTAAAAAGTATTTTAAGGGATGAAACTCCCTAATTTCTTTGTGGGTCTCCTGGAGGAAGGCTGGATTGTATTTAACCTGGTTTTCATAGTGATTTTATTGTTGTGTAATCTTTGGCCATATGAAGTTGGTGATCATAAAGGAGTTTCTTGGCAGCCAGTCTGCTCTGTGTGCACCTGATCCCAGAAGCAAAGCAGAGCTGAGCCTGATTAGTACTTGGCTGGGAGACCACTTAAGCTACTGTGGTCACACCAACTCACACAGGGGTTTGAAGTGCGTTTGACTGGCTCATCCTGTCTCCACAAATTTGTCTGTGATCATGAGTACTTGTGACTGCTGGCATGCTTGGTTGCACGAACAACCACAATCAATTGTGTAGTAGGTTGTGGCAATCATTATTGATCGTGGAACCAGTCTTCATGACCAGTCATCAGTCGTTTATCTGGTTGTCTGCATGTTTTTGTTTTTGTTTTTTTTGCTTGTGTTGTCATTTTATGATGACCTTGAAAACTTTTGTCCAAGATAATTTTGGAATTTTATATTTAAAAATTGGGTAGTCATAACTTTAAATAAAACACATTCATAAAGTTATTTCTAATTATGGCTTGAAAACAATAGAAAGTCTTAAATTTTGATTTTCACAAAACACAATATTAACTGGAAGTTTTTTGTTCACATTATTTTAGTGCCTATTTATTCATTGAATTATGAAACGCTTACCAGTCAGAGTGAGGAGGCAGTTTGACTTCAAGTCTGCTCAAAATTTCCCCCCCCAAAAAACCCGGAGGGTGCTGTGACCAAAATGAGAAGAGTTCAAGAATAAATCTACCAGGACTTTCACACAGCATCACCAACACAAACCAAACAAATGATCAACAATATTCTAACATTTTCATCAACAGTGGAAAAATAGCAGATGGAGCTGGTGCTGTCCAAGGTCCTGAATGTGACGAGTTTGTTGATCTGCATAGTACATATTTCATGTTTTTCTTAGTAAAATGTTCAAAATAGCCCTAAAATGCAACAAATTTATATGATTTGCTGACCTGATAGCCCAACCAATCATGCCACAAGACAGGACAGATCATGGCAAGTGGTGTTACTGAGGTCGTCATCAGGTGGCACGAACAGCTGCATGAAAAATCATAACAACTTGTCACACGATTGGTTGTGCGATGACCTAAAACCGGTGGTACAACATTCTTGTGAGCTCCTGCGACCTCCATCCATCCATCCATTTTCTTCCGCTTTATCCAGAGTCGGGTCGCGGGGGCAGCAGCTCAAGCAAAGCCGCCCAGACCTCCCGATCCACACACACCTCCCCCAGCTCCTCCGGGGGAACCCCAAGGCTTTCCCAAGCCAGCCGAGAGATGTAGTCCCTCTAGCGTGTCCTGGGTCCTCCCCGGGGCCTCCTCCCAATGGGACGCGCCCGGAACACCTCTCCAGCGAGGTGTCCAGGGTGCATCCGGAAAAGATGCACGAGCCACCTCAGCTGACTCCTTTCGACGTGGAGGAGCAGCGGCTCGACTCCGAGCTCCCCCCGAGTGACCGAGCTCCTCACCCTATCTCTAAGGGAGCGCCCAGCCACCCTGCAGAGGAAACTCATCTCGGCCGCTTGTACTCACAATCTCGTTCTTTCGGTCATGAGCCTAATTTCATGATCATAGGTGAGGATCGGAACGTAGATCGATCGGTAAATCGAGAGCTTTTCCCCCCTACTCAGCTCTCTCTTCACCACGACGGTCCGATACAGCGACCGCATCACTGCAGATGTTGCACCGATCCGTCTATCGATCTCACGCTCCATCCGTCCCTCACTCGTGAACAAGACACCGAGATACTTAAATTCCTCCACTTGAGGCAAGTGGAGGAGTCCTGCGACCTCAATATTTAAATATCAGTCACAACTGGAACTCACACTTGGTATTTTTCTGTTGAACAAATAAACACTTTTAATCAAAACTCAAAGGTGCCAAAATGTTTGCACAGTCCCGCAAATTCCCTCATGTGTTTAATGTTTTCATGCACACTGTTTCTGATAACCTGTGTGTGTTTCTCTCTTCAGGTCAAAGTCGGGGACACCTTAGACCTGGTACTGACACAGAACCTAGAAAAAAACACAGTTACTGTTATGAGGGTCATCCTTAAACAGGTTTTGGGAGAAACCAGAAATGCTGAGAAATACAGAGTTGTACTGAGACGTTGGAAAACTAAAGAGTTTCCGCTGGATGAGGTGTTCAAATCGTGAATTTGCCTTGGACAATATTGACTGCAATACCACTGTGCAGTGAAGGCAACCCCCCCCACCCCATATGATCGATATTGACCTCCAGTTTGACCTTTAAAGCAGTTTCACTAATGCATCATGAAAACCTGAACTTATGAACAGCTGTAGTTATTTTCAATGTTTACCGTTTGCCGCTGTACTCAGTTCATCAATAAAGCTGTAATCTGAAGGTTGGAAAGTTGAAGTTTGTTTTGATGACTTTGCTTAAAGCATTTTTTGTACCTTTTCCTTCTAAGAAGGTGGTTTGTTGGTGTGTCCTCGTTAATTAAGGAATAACTCTGTTGTTTTACAGGCTCCGCTAACGCATCACCAGTAAGATGAATATTTGCGACCATAATCCAGCATTAACATTTGCAAATCATCAGACACAAGCGGGTTATTCCCATTCTAATGCAATTCCATTTTTGCATGGTTTATTTTTCTGTTAAGTACTTCAGTTGGTGAATCTTACCGTAGCAACAGCGTCTTCGTGCCAAACTGGAAATTGAGTGCACAGACCCACAGATTTCTCCATTTCATCAACTGCATTGATTAATTCTGTATCAGAATCCACATTAATACTTTCGTATAATAGATTAAATTCACCCATTTCTGCATCTTCATCGCAGCACTAGTTTCTCTCGCTCTCAGCTAACAGCGCCATTACTGACATCTGCGTAGCAACGCGGTCAGGGCATGGGGTAATACATCAAAATGTGAAATGGTCGAATATTTCGCCACCATCGTGATAATTTATGGTCTGAAATCTCAACTGATTAACCAATCAGATTTGTGGAACAAATGTAATTGGATTAGAATTTCTCCTCTGAATGCCAGAACTGTATCATGAAATAGACCAGGGGTGCCCAAGTTCGGTCCTTGAGATCTACCTTCCTGACACTCTTAGTTGTCTCCCTGTTCAAACACCTGAATCCAATGAAAGACTCGTTAGCAGGCTTTTAATGAGTCTTTCATTGGATTCAGGTGTGTTGGAGCAGAGAGACAACTGAGTGTCAGGAAGGTAGATCTCGAGGACTGAACTTGGGCACCCCTGAAATAGACAAAAGCAACTACAGACCTGTGCTCAAGCTCACGTGATACCTTCCTCTCTGCCAGACAAGTTGTTGCATAATATATTAGTGGTAGTAATTTTTTTGTGTGGTGAAATGTCTGAATTAACAAACTGGCCAACCTCTCTAGATGTAATTGATGATTTTTTTTAAGTGTTCAATTTTTCTAGAAGGTGCTGGATATTTTTTTTCCTTCTTGCACTCCTTGACTGGTCACTGAAACTGACCAAATGGAGGAGTTCTGTTGACTATATATATATACACAGACTTATGTTGTACATAGAACATTTATGCAGCAAAACCAAAACTGTGTAGTATTCCACCTCACTCCCTTTGGATTATGGGAAAATGTTTATATAGATTCACATTGAAAGTCTAAATTACAAGAGCAGTTAGAAATATGCATCCATAAGCTTTATGTATAAATAATTTATTTAATGCTATATATTAACATAGAGAAGATACCAACTGTATAATACAAATTATCCAACCATCAAATGATAACTTCTTTTATATACTTCTGTGTGTGTACACACACACACACACGTTGCCCAGTCATATTTTTAACTGGAATTATTAGAAACAGGCTACTGTGATCCATTGCTATACTCAACAAAAATATAAACGCAACACTTTTGGTTTTGCTCCCATTTTGTATGAGATGAACTCAAAGATCTAAAACTTTTTCCACATACACAATATCACCATTTCCCTCAAATATTGTTCACAAACCAGTCTAAATCTGTGATAGTGAGCACTTCTCCTTTGCTGAGATAATCCATCCCACCTCACAGGTGTGCCATATCAAGATGCTGATTAGACACCATGATTAGTGCACAGGTGTGCCTTAGACTGCCCACAGTAAAAGGCAACTCTGAAAGGTGCAGTTTTGTTTTATTGGGGGGGGGATACCAGTATCTGGTGTGACCACCATTTGCCTCATGCAGTGCAACACATCTCCTTCGCATCATCTGTGAAGAGAACACCTCTCCAACGTGCCAAACGCCAGCGAATGTGAGCATTTGCCCACTCAAGTCGGTTACGACGACGAACTGGAGTCAGGTCGAGACCCCGATAAGGACGATGAGCATGCAGATGAGCTTCCCTGAGACGGTTTCTGACAATTTGTGCAGAAATTCTTTGGTTATGCAAACCGATTGTTCCAGCAGCTGTCCGAGTGGCTGGTCTCAGATGATCTTGGAGGTGAACATGCTGGATGTGGAGGTCCTGGGCTGGTGTGGTTACACGTGGTCTGCGGTTGTGAGGCTGGTTGGATGTACTGCCAAATTCTCTGAAACACCTTTGGAGACGGCTTATGGTAGAGAAATGAACATTCAATACACGAGCAACAGCTCTGGTTGACATTCCTGCTGTCAGCATGCCAATTGCACGCTCCCTCAAATCTTGCGACATCTGTGGCATTGTGCTGTGTGATAAAACTGCACCTTTCAGAGTGGCCTTTTATTGTGGACAGTCTAAGGCACACCTGTGCACTAATCATGGTGTCTAATCAGCATCTTGATATGGCACACCTGTGAGGTGGGATGGATTATCTCAGCAAAGGAGAAGTGCTCACTATCACAGATTTAGACTGGTTTGTGAACCATATTTGAGGGAAATGGTGATATTGTGTATGTGGAAAAAGTTTTAGATCTTTGAGTTCATCTCATACAAAATGGGAGCAAAACCAAAAGTGTTGCGTTTATATTTTTGTTGAGTGTATGTTAAATTGTCATTAATACAAAGTTCTATAAGAAGGCTTAACATAAGCACATTATTTATACAGTGGTGGCATGATGCTACATCAGTAACTGCAATGAAGAAAGGAAAAAAAAAAAAAAATCACTGACTGATTTCATGTCCATACAGTAAAACTCAACTATGCCATTACCTACTATCACTGTTAAGGCTACAATGTTTATCAGGAAAGTATATCAGATACGATGTAACCGTTTTGGCTTATAAATAGGTGTTTAAATTCTTAATCCAACAAGAATAAGACTGTGTAAACTACAACATCTACTGCTGCAGTCAAAAGGTAAAATAGGACCAAGAACAGCCCTGAAACAAAACGGACCATCTTGGTTTCATCCTCCACGTGACAGTTTGTAAAAGCGAACTGATGCATTTTCAGCTTATACATAATGTGCAATTATCTTACTGACAAACTGTAACCTCTCCCGTGAAGAAATGTAACTAGATCACAGTGCTCGACCTCTTGGCTTTCTTAAGAATGTCACATTTCTTGCGATTGGGGCGCCGGCAGCGTTCGTCAATGCTTGGCACACATTCATAGTGCCACACCTCCTCCATCTTCTCCACGGGATACACCGCTTCCACGTAGTGACGGATCAGCCGCAGGCGCACAGGGTCCAGCTGCTTCTTGTTGCAGGCCCCTGAATGGTTGTACTGCAGCCGTAGGTTCTCCTGGGTGAAGAGCTCGGGAAAGAGGCGCACCAGCAGACGGGCAGCAAAATTACCAACAGAGAGACTCTGCTGAACGACTTCCCGAATCTCCGAGTCTGACAGCAAATACACAGACGGTACGGGGAAGTCTGGGGTGGATACAGCCAGCTCATCCAGAGGGATCTTGCAGAAGTCTTTGCTGCTTTTTTCTGGGGGTAAAGAGGCAACATCTGGATCCTCCCTCATGCTGTCTGAATGAAACTGGTTCAGCTGGCAGAGAAAGTCCCTTGCTTCTTGGTCTGACTCTTGGCCATAAACTTTACGCTGCTGCAGGTATGATCGTCTCTGTTCTGTGTCGCGTCTTCTGCACCGCTCGTCAAGCTTCCCCACGAACTCCAACATCCACACTCTGTCGTTCCTGGCCCGTGGGTAGACTAACTGCACATAGTGACGGATCAAATTTACGCGAACAGGGTCGAGCTGCTTTTTGCCGAGGGAACCGCTACAGTTGTACTGCTTCCGTGTGTTCTCCTGGGTGAAGAGTTCAGGGAACATGAGCACCAGCAGCCGAGAAGCAAAGTTCCCAATGGACAAGCTACATTCATAGATGTTCTTCAGCTTCTCCTTGGACAAAATGTACTCCTGTGGAACAATAAAGTCTGGAAGTGGAATCTTCAGATTGTCAAAATCTACGGGTGACAGCAGGGACTTCTTGGATTTGCGACTGCGCCTTTCAATATCACCCAAGTCAGAAACTTTAAAGGACGAAACATCGTCGGAAAGGTTGGCCAGATCGTAGTTATCAGTTTCACTCCCGTTGCTGTTACTGTGAGGACCGTCCAGCGTGTCTTCCATATGCTGAATGCACACCTGCAGCCAGCTCTCTTCTGGAACATCAGGAAAGTTTGCTTCCATGTACTTTCTTATGATTACCATCTTGTCAGAGTCCAGAATCAGCTGTCCCACACTACTAAAACTGCCAGAACCTTCTGGCAGTTTTCCCTCTTCAAAAACCTCAGGGAAGAGGCGGTGCATAAGAAAAATAACAAAGTCCTCAGGGGAGGAGGAATCATCCAGCTCCTCTGTGGCTTGAGTACTGAAGGTAAGGTCTGAGCCAGCCAGGCTGCTCTGTTGGTTATCTAGAGAGACGGGTTCTGCCTGACCCTGTTCATTAATGAAGTCATAGCTTTGCGGATGCTCTGCCTTTACCCCACCACCTGCAGCTGTCTGCTTCTTCGGCAGCCACGCACTTTCCATGTCTCTTTGGGCCCAGAACCGATTTAAAAAATCATTAATCTGAAGCAGGCACTCCTCCTGCCAGACGCTGTTGTTCTTGACAGAAGGGTAACATGCCTCCACGTAGTTCCGGATCAGCTGCAGATGTAGTGACTCCAGTGTTCTCTTACTTGCTGTGCACTCGTGAGAACATTCCCTGGCTTTGAACATCTCCGGGAAGAGATGCACCAGCAGCCGACACCCAAGCTCCCCGGAACTGGACGTCTGCTCCATCAGCTGATTCAGTTCGTTGCTTGTAAGCAGATACTCGGGGGGAGGCTGGAAGTCGCTCAGCATCTCAGCTGGTTTGATCTGCTTCTTTATCCGCATGACTTCAAGGGTCAGCAAGTCCACTTTGCTGTGCAGCTGAGTCATGCTTGAATTGAGGGTATTAAGAATGTAAAACATTTTTTCGATCAGTGGATACAGGCTCGAGTCTGGAGACGCAGTCTGCCCTAATATGGAGCCAAACGAGCCATTTTCCTCTGAACCTTGGACCCGGGGTGAGAGGTCAGTTCTGTAATTGAGCTGAATGCTGGCACCGTGTGCGGCCTGTTGCTCCAGACTCGGCGTGTTCCTCTTCTCTGTGATCCTGTGGGAGATGCTGAAGAGAGGTTTTCTGTAGGACAGTGTGGATTTCTCCTGGCCGTGGTCTCTGTTCTCTCCATTTGTAGCGAGGCACAGAGGTTCATATGTGCTGCTCTCTTCTAGGAAGTGTCGCCCCGTCTAGAAAAGTTAAATAATATTCAAAGAGGTTGATAAACGGTTAGCCCAACACAACATACAGGATAACGGCCTGTGGACAGTCTCGTCAAAGGTAACAAATTTAAATTGAACGCTATGCTTTCAGAAAACACAGTCTGAGTTTACCTTGTCAGACACTCGAACTCTCTTGCTACTCGTGGACTGGTGTGTCTCGGGATCCATCTCTGCAGAGGTCCGTTTACTTGGTTCAGTGACACTCTGACATCCTCCTGCAAGTCCTTCAGGTGAATTGCAAATTGCAAAGTCCTCCTGCTCATCCTTAACGTCTTGGACATGCCTGTGTTCTGCAAACAAACAGATGAATACATAAACAACATCCTGTTTATTCATGTATTTGCTATATTTATTAATAGTTCCACAGAATGGTGACAAGCAATTTGACACTGTATTGTTTCCTGTCTCGATCCACTGGACACTGTATTTAGTGTTTACACACAGCCTGGATTGTAACTCCACAGCCATACCTGTCTTATTGTTACCCAATAACACATATGAAATTGTTTCCATAAAATTACTTTTAAGTTGGAAAAAAACACACTTGCCAGTTTAATTTATTATTGTGTGAATAACAATCATGCATGTCTATACATCACCTGCTCCTATATCTGCTCAGTGAACATCAAAGGTGTCGTCACACTACGATTTATTAAAGTAACAGTTTTAAATAATTTGTCCGGTGGCAAATATCACTTAATCCGCCGGTCTCCGGTGGATTTTGGGGTCTGATGGACAGATGATGCAAACACCTGCATTCAACAGAAGGATTTTCCCAGTTTTAAGACATGTATGTGGGTTGGGGGAGTTGGATTTGAGCAGGATTTGCTGTGGTTTGAACATAAATGTGGCTAGTATCTGGCTCCCTCTGGGATCATGATGTAAAACTTCTTCACTATGTTTATGCGCTGACACTGTGCTGGCGTACAGTGCAACTCCAACAGTGAGAACTGTAAACAACGTTCCTTCTCTAGGGCCCCTTCTCTGCGCTGACAACCAGATTCACACGCACACAGCCACCCCATCTTTTTCTTTAGTCTGACGACTAAATGAACAGCTGCACCACATTTTGCTGCATTGGGAACTGTCCTCGCTCCCCTGGTGCTGAATTTGCAACCTTTGCGGGATCTTTGGCCAATCAGAAGCTCAGTCTGAAGCACTGAACAACCACAAGATATGAAGGCATGAGTATTGTAGAAGTAACAAAAAGTACAGGACAAATGGTAAACAAACTTATAACCACCATGGAAGCTGATGCCTGATGTCCGTTCAGAGTTTTGAGCACACACAAAACTTTCTGACGGACTTGCCAGAGATCAGCTGACAAGGAACGCATTTAACAAATAAAAGGACTTGTACAGAATAAAAACAAACACAAGCATCAAAATTATATTTGTTACTCATACGGTTCCTCAAAGCATCATAGTGTGACTGACACATGAAAAACACGAATCAAATACTTTTTTAAACACCGTTTACATGTTTCAAAGGTCCACGACTGTGTTTAACTAATGATCGTTTCAGGCCTATCGAGCATTTTAGGGCAAAAGCCCGGCACTTAACACACACACAATAAAACAGATTTCAGATATTTCTGTGACAGTTATTAAAGCAATAGCTCCATAAGAAAATGAATGAGCAGGTGTTTGGCTTAATAATGTAACAAACTCTTTATCTCTCACCTTTCTGCTGATGTGCTGAAATCATTATTATTTCCAGAATAATGACATTTGGTGTTATTTTTCATTGGTGCTATTAAAAATAAATATTTCTGGCCAGGCACTGATGAGATTTAATTTAGCTAAATTTTTTTGACATTATTGTTATATGGCTGGGGGGGCCTGGCTGCCGGTTTGTTTCTGTTTTTTGGTTTTCCTCCCAGGTGGCGTGCGTTTGGGACTGAGTGGCTGTGTTGCTGAGGCTGTCAGGACCTCACCCTGATCACCTGCGACTCGTCAGGACTCACAGCTGTGGTGCATCTGGATGGATAGGAACATGTTGGCATTTAAGACTGGAGTGCACAGTGTGTATTTGCCAGAGACTCGACCTTGTGACCAGACGGGTGAGATCGTCGTCTCGGGAGCCATCTCATCAACAGCGGATGCTGAGAACGTCCAGGTTTGATGCACAGTCTGTGAAAGAGGAGGGGGTGAGGTTTCACGCTCGTCAGCACACTTCCTGAGGTACGTTAGATTTTGTGACTAACAGTTATACAGTCAGTAAATGTGGTGTCCCTCACACCTTATTGTATTGAGCTGTTTGTTAGTCATGTATCAGCTTCCACTGCAGTGGAGTTTTGTGAACTGGATGTTCCATGCCTGCAGGTTGGGAAGCTGATCAGTAATCAAGCCAGGAAGTGTTTGCTGTTTGTACACCTTTAAGTGTTCTGTGTGTAGAGTGTGGACTCACATAATGGTTCCTTCTTTCACAGACTCGGTTGTTGCGGCCACCTGGGGGGTGTCGGCGGGGTCCTTGGGTCCGAAACAGCTTCTGGCTCCGGACCGTTAGCGCTGCTGGGAGCGCACCACGCCAGGCCGCACCTTTTTGTTATTATATTATCACTGTTATGTATTAAATTCAGTTAGCCTTTGTACCGTGCTCTGCTTATTTCATACTGGGTCCTTCAAACGCTGGTCGGTTCTCCGAGCTGCGTCCGACACATAACAGTAGTCTCTGGCCAAACATCACGGACCCAGCGGTAGCAGAGACGGTAACGCGCCGGGAAGGCGGCAGCAGACGTTCAGTGGTTATCCGGATCAGTTGCGGGGCTCTCCGCCCGGAAGGTGCGTGTTTGAGAACCCATTACTGGATACTGATTTGTGCTCTCTTGCAGCCGTGTTCCTGTGTTGTGCCTTATCCGTGGGTCGTGGTGGAGTGTGACTGGCGACGGCTTCGCGTCGCACTCCGACCGGATAAGAGGTGTAAACGGGAGCTGCAAGAGTGCGTTTGTAATGGGTTCACGCGCACGGCGGAGCTCTGTTAGCACGGGTCGCTGGGCTTCCTGTGCTACAGTCGTAGCCCCGTTTCCCCGGACAAAGGTAACTACTGCGTCTGTTGTATCAGCTCCGGCGTTATTTAGTTGAGCACATTTTGGTTGTGTGTTGCACTCAGCTGCGCACATAAGAGCAGCTCGTTTGTTTTTTCTGTCGCCAAAGGGGTTTTTTCATTTTTTGCACTCTGGTTCCCCCTTGTGGTGACTGAATCACGTTACCGTCAAGCTCTTGAGTAGGAACAGGTGTGTTCCATTTGGTTGAGCTTGACGGTATAACTCACTGATTTATTTTGTGTTAGTTCATTTTGTGTGGGTGTTTGAGTTGGTTTTTGTGTGGGATTTTATTTTTTGTTGTCCACTATTTGTCTGGGGTTGTGACCCTGCAGCCTGTCTGACAAAGAACAAATACAAAAAAAAGGGACCCAAACAACTGTGTGTTGGTCTGTTTGTTTTTTCTTTTATTTCTTTTTGTTTCACATCCCCAGGGTTAGATGGGACGGTCCCCTGGGGGGTGATGGGGTGGTACTTGGGTTGTTTTTTCTCTTTGTTTTTTGTTATGCCCTCTCTTCTCCTCTGACTCCAGCCGGGTGTGCCGTAGTGTCGGCATTGCTGGAGGGGTGCAGTTAGGTTCTGCTGGGCGTTTCCCAGGTAGCCTCTGCACCCGGGAGGGGAGGGGGGGGGGGTTTGGGGTATCTTTTTGTTTTCCCCCCCCAGTTTCCACCCTCAGGGTTTGACTGTGGTGTCCTCTGGGGGGGAAAGGGCGTTGGGTCCATCTAGCCGTGGACGGCCGGGGCTGGGTCCATTGGTCATGAGGGGAGGCGTCTCCTGGGGTTGACGAGTGGTCCTCTGGGAGGCGCTGGTAGTCCCCGTGGGTGACGTTGGATCCCAGAGGGACCCCGGCCGTGGTTATTACTCCTGGAGCTGGCGGGTGGCCCTCTGGGGGGTGTTGGTCCCTACGTGTCGTTTGGGGGGAGGAGGGGGGGGTATTTTGGCATTTTTGTTTGTGAGCTCAAGTTTGGGTTTTTCTTTTCTCCCCTTCCCTGGGGTTTGATGGAACGGTCCTCTGGGGGGGGGGGGGGTATTTTGGCATTTTTGTTTGTGAGCTCAAGTTTGGGTTGTTTTTCCTTTCTCCCCTTCCCTGGGGTTTGATGGGACGGTCCCCTGGGGAGGGGGGGGTGTTTTGGTTGTTTTGTTTTATGACTAATCACACATGTTTTGGATAAAGGCTGACCGCACAGGTGTAAGAACTCCTGGCCACACCTGTACTAAGAGACTGTCAGAAACAAGGGCAAAGATGCAGCCAGTTCAACCAGTCTGTTGGAGGATGAACACAGACGCGGTTTCCAGCCATGGTCCCTGGAGGGGGGTGTTTCTCCTGGGCCAGGTGTGTGTGGTCGCCGGGAGGCTTCCCGTGAGGGTGGGGTACTGTTATATGGCTGGGGGGGCCTGGCTGCCGGTTTGTTTCTGTTTTTTGGTTTTCCTCCCAGGTGGCGTGCGTTTGGGACTGAGTGGCTGTGTTGCTGAGGCTGTCAGGACCTCACCCTGATCACCTGCGACTCGTCAGGACTCACAGCTGTGGTGCATCTGGATGGATTGGAACATGTTGGCATTTAAGACTGGAGTGCACAGAGTGTATTTGCCAGAGACTCGACCTTGTGACCAGACGGGTGAGATCGTCGTCTCGGGAGCCATCTCATCAACAGCGGATGCTGAGAACGTCCAGGTTTGATGCACAGTCTGTGAAAGAGGAGGGGGTGAGGTTTCACGCTCGTCAGCACACTTCCTGAGGTATGTTAGATTTTGTGACTAACAGTTATACAGTCAGTAAATGTGGTGTCCCTCACACCTTATTGTATTGAGCTGTTTGTTAGTCATGTATCAGCTTCCACTGCAGTGGAGTTTTGTGAACTGGATGTTCCATGCCTGCAGGTTGGGAAGCTGATCAGTAATCAAGCCAGGAAGTGTTTGCTGTTTGTACACCTTTAAGTGTTCTGTGTGTAGAGTGTGGACTCACATAATGGTTCCTTCTTTCACAGACTCGGTTGTTGCGGCCACCTGGGGGGTGTCGGCGGGGTCCTTGGGTCCGAAACAGCTTCTGGCTCCGGACCGTTAGCGCTGCTGGGAGCGCACCACGCCAGGCCGCACCTTTTTGTTATTATATTATCACTGTTATGTATTAAATTCAGTTAGCCTTTGTACCGTGCTCTGCTTATTTCATACTGGGTCCTTCAAACGCTGGTCGGTTCTCCGAGCTGCGTCCGACACATAACAATTATAGGCTCTATAACTAATTAATCTAAATTAACATATTAGTTTGACAGCCTTAATTATAATATAAAAGCCTGACGTGTCAGGTCTACACACTGTGCGTAAGCCTGCGAGACACATGAGCTGGACGTTTTATTTTCCCATATTTATCTCCTTTCTGTATCTGCTGGAAATCTATGCATTTTATATCAGTTTTCAGATTTAGTGCATCCATATGCACATCATCTAATCATTTTGAAACTTTTTGGAGACTAAACCAAACATCCAACAACCCACCGTGTTGAGATGTGTGTGCTTTGCAGTTTGTTCAATGCAGAATCACACCGGTGTTGGAAACAATATGGTGCCTGTCGGTCAAAACACTGGGGCGTCAGTGTCGCCAATCTTTGTATGTAAGCATTAATAATTAATATACAAATAAAAATGAACAGTGACTGTTGTGATGTGAGCATGTTTTGCGACTCATTACTCATCATGGATGTTTTTAACAGAAATGGTTGACTCCAACGGTTGGCTAACTCCAGTATATCTGAAAATCTGAGTTTTTAAGGATAGCGACAAATATTTCATTTCAGCCGTCAAAATATCCCATCTGAATGGAACAACTGGGTCTTAGCCTACAACAGCATGGATTCAAACTAACATCTACTAGGAACAACAGAGGGAAATGAGCTGATGACTCTAATCTGGCTTGTTCACTTTGTTTCGCACGGTGATGTACCTGAATGTGTGCTGTCACTTCATGTCTGTATGTGTCTCTGTATTCTCACACGAGCATTAATTCATTTGAATCAGCACATACTGATGAATGTAGAACTTGCCTTTCTCAAGCATCGCTTCATCTAAGATTTCTCTGTGCACAGAGAAACTCATAGCCTGGAAAGAAAAGATAAAAAAGTCACTGACAGAAAATAAAAACACATTTGTGCTGTTTTTATATGCCAGGACACAAAGATCACCTGGATTCTTCTGCTGAATCCTCAAATTACAACAGCAATGACGCAACAGAAGATCAGTGACAACTGTTGCATCATTGCGTCACTGAATTAGAGATCCAACACTGAATCATTGATTTATTTTTTTAAAAACACAAATATTATAAACAACATTTTCAAGCCAAGCTGTTTCTCAAATATGCTGAGCAAAATGTCCAATGCACTCTGTTGTGTCTTTTTGGACATGATATTGGTACGTTTAGTATAATTTTTGTAAAGTTCAATTCATATCCTGTTCTTTTGAAATAAAACATTGTTGCAGCCAGTTTTCACAGGTGGTGCTGTTAAAAACACGATCTGTGAGTGTGTGGTCAGCCATTCTGCTGTCTGAGGGGTCACACCGAGTCCACAGCCTCCAGATCGTGGATACACTGACAGGGTGCTTGTACCACCTGCTGCTGTGATATTCATCCAATTAGCATCACAACTGTACTGTTTGGATGCACCCATACATTCCCATCACTAGAATCTGTCAAGGTAATTACAACCCCAGTTCCAATGAAGTTGGGACGTTGCGTAAAATGTAAATAAAAACAGAATACAATGATTTGCAAATCCTCTTCAACCTATATTCAGTTGAATACACCACAACGACAAGATGTTTAATGTTCAAACTGATAATCTTTATTGTTTTTGTGCAAATATTTGCTCATTTTGAAATGGATGCCTGCAACACGTTTCAAAAAAGCTGGGACAGGGGCAACAAAAGACTGGGAAAGTTGATGAATGCTCAAAGAACACCTGTTTGGAACATTCCACAGGTTAACTGGAAACAGGTGAGTGTCCTGATTGGGTATAAAAAGAGCAGCCCCAAAAGGCTCAGCCATTCACAAGCAAAGATGGGGCGAGGATCACCACTTTGTGAGCAACTATGTGAAAAATGGTCCAACAGTTTAAGAACAATGTTTCTCAATGTGCAATTGCAAGGAATTTAGGGATTCTATCATCTACAGTCCATAATATAACCAGAAGATTCAGAGAATTTGGAGAACTTTCTACATGTAAGCGGCAAGGCTGAAAACCAACAATGAATGCCCGTGACCTTTGATCCCTCAGGTGGCACTGCATTAAAAACTGACATCATTGTGTAAAGGATCTTACCGCGTGGGCTCAGGAACACTTCAGAAAACCATTGTCAGTTAACACAGTTCATCACTACATCTACAAGTGCAAGTTAAAACTCTACCATGCAAAGTGAAAGTCAAACATCAACAACATCCAAAAATGCCGCAGCCTTCTCTCGGCCCGAGCTCATTTGAAATGGACAGACGCAAAGTGGAAAAGTGTGCTGTGGTCTGATGAGTCCACATTTCAAATTGTTTTTGGAAATCATGGACGTCGTGTCCTCTGGACAAAAGAGGAAAAAGACCATCCAGATTGTTACCAGCGCAAAGTTCAAAAGCCAGCATCTGTGATGGTATGGGGGTGTGTTAGTGCCCATGGGATGGACTACTTACACATGTGATGGCACCATCAATGCTGAAAGGTACATCCAGGTTTTGGAGCAACACATGCTGCCGTCCAAGCAACGTCTTTTTCAGGGACGTCCCTGCTTATTTCAGCAAGACAATGCCAAGCCACATTCTGCACGTGTTACAACAGCGTGGCTTCGTAGTAAAAGAGTGCGGGTACTAGACTGGCCTGCCTGCAGTCCAGACCTGTCGCCCATTGAAAATGTGTGGCGCATTATGAAGCGCAAAATATGACAATGGAGACCCCGGACTGTTGAACAACTGAAGACGTACATCAAGCAAGAATGGGAAAGAATTCCATCTACAAAGCTTCAACAATTAGTGTCCTCAGTTCCCAAACACTTATTGAGTGTTGTTAGAAGGAAAGGTGATGTAACACAGTGGGAAACATACCACTGTCCCAGCTTTTTTGAAACATGTTTCAGGCATCCATTTCAAAATGAGCAAATATTTGCACAAAAACAATAAAGATTATCAGTTTGAACATTAAATATCTTGTCTTTGTGGTGTATTCAATTGAATATAGGTTGAAGAGGATTTGCAAATCATTGTATTGTTTTTATTTACATTTTACACAACATTCCAACTTGATTGGAACTGTCAACATGACCCCCATCTGAAAATTACATTCATTATATTTTGAAGTGACTGACCACACATGGGAAGGAGTACGTTACTGTTATACTGTTTAAATGTAAACTCATATTGTTTCATTTTTTTCCCAGTTACATTGGAGGTTTTGCTCAGTTTTGCTGACCTCAGGAATCTTTAAATGTAACGGAGCTGCTGATTCAAAGACCTCAACGTGTCCACATGAAATCATTCGTAAAAAAAAAAAAGTACTCACTGATTAAGTAAATATATTTATCACAACAAGGCAGTAGAACAACAAAATGTACGTTATTTTCCGCTGGTTGAAGGATGAAGACAAGAAGCTGTCAAAGAAAACGAGAGCTTTTCCGTGTCGTGATTCCGCTGACGGCCAACTGTAATAACACAGTTATTACAGTCCTCCGCTCAGACACCCGGTTCTGTGTAAACCGTGTGACACCGTGAGTTGTGTCCTTATTCTTTTATAATAATAATAATTGTTATTATTATCAGGCCACTTCCTCATTCTTCCGCCCAGGAACCCTGAACCACAACACAGGGCTAAGCTAACAGCTAGGCTAACATGACGCTTCCAGCAGCACCGACACAAAGTTACCATTCCGGCGACACGGCGCGTGGGTGTGATGGCCGATAAACCGTTTGCTTTTATTACAGAAAACATTTTGTGCGCAAATTTAGACGACGCGGCGCTGTTTGCGTAAACGAGCGCCCCCTGCTGTTCGTTTCACGGTGCTTTAAACTCACCGTTACGGTTCCACGCGCTCCTCCGCCGCTCTCATTGGCCTCTTGGACATTTCCGCAGCCTGTCCTGTTTTCTTTATGCCTTCAGAAATCTGCTTCTTGTTGATATTATATATGTATTTTTTTTTCTCGTGAAGCTTCTTCTACGCTTTCTCGCCTGACGTAAGGTGTGTGTTGATGTCAGTTCTTCTTCTCCTCCTTCTCGGTGTTGTTAGCGTAGTGATGTCTGAAACACATTTCGACACCAGTGTCGATTTTTTTAAGCAAAAGTACCGCTGATCTACCCTCTTGGAGATGGTGGCCATCTTACTGCACCCACGTCTTAAAACTAATGACAGTTCATCAAAATAAGTGTATAAAGAAACCAGTCTAATGTGTAATATGGTAATAGAAAATAATATTCTAAAAAAAAAGCTTAAAAAGACAGGACACAAACAATATACATAAATAACCACAGCAACTCATATAAACATTTAAAATTCACTCACTCGTCTTCAAATGCTTGCTCAAATTAACTCCTACAAATTAATTCTTTGTGACTGAGTGATTGTATAATATCTGTTCTGTGTGGCCTTGATATTTGATGGATTCTGGGGAAAGTTGAAACAATTTATAACTGAACCCACAACCCTTCCACAATGTTTAATCCATGCTGACTAAAACTGAGTTAAAATGTTACGACCTTCAATTTGACCTTTCACAGCCATCCACAGTCAAATACTATGTGATAAAAAAAATAAATAAAAACGCGATATAGTGAACAATAAATTGGCTACAAGCAAATACATTTCTTATACTTCAAATATTTTGAGAAATATGTTAAGCCATATTTAAGCTTTGAAGTCTGATACGGAGGTGTGCGCTCAAAGGGCGTGCTTGAGTTGACCAGTTGACCAAACTGAGTGTAGCAAGATGGCTGCCGAGACACTTCCGGTGGTCTCATTTGTAGGTGAACCCGCAGTGCAATGAACCCTCAGCCGAAGCTTCCTTCCCCGAAGTCCCGAAGGATATCATATAGTTTCAATCCTTTGAGGGGCGGCTCGATTATCTTATTTCTAGAACTTTAAAGAAGAAACATTGTGCGACTGTTTCGCTGCATTTGATGTTTGTGATTGAATGTGTGTACAGTCTTTGTACTTTTAAATACTATCTTACAGAAATGATGTTGACTTCTGCCAAATGGCCGAATGTAGTTATATGTTTGCAACTGCTTGTTTATCTCTTTGTTACAGTATAAGTCAGAAGTAGCCTCCAGAATGTTATTTTGTGGACAGATGGGTCATGGAAGAATATTCCTCTATTTCTGTTTTCCTTTGCTTCGCTTATGACGTCATAATCAGTTGATTACGCTGGCAGATGGCGCTATTATATCTCACAAATAATTGGCATTGACTTAGTTTTTGCATTTATATATTTAGTTTTAAAAATCCTTTATACTGATTTACACTTTTTTTTAAATTTTGCTAATGATATGAACTATTTAAAATGTGAACTTCTTGTTTTACTTGATACATTCTGAAATCTATAATAAGTTTACACATATATAGTCTAATTTACAGTACTACAACTTTTGCCTGAATGTAAAAGTTTCATAATTAAACTTACGTATTGTTATAAATATATCTTAGAACTAACAGGTGAAAATGTTTTCTTATATCGATGTTTTGTTACACGTTTGGATCTACACAGACTTTCTAGACAAATGCAGTACGTAGTTTTCACTTTTAATTTCACAAATGTGCTATTTTGTTCGCTTATACTGTAATTTAAATTAACGTCACTTTATAGGCTGTCATCATGTGATACTTTGTTACTTTGTACAAAGGATGTATGTGCAATGTTTTTGTCGGTTTTCCCAACGTGGTTATATTAGCACGTGTAATACCCACAAACAGCCACCAGATTGCGCCAAAGTAACCATGATCAATAGCTTCAAGTGAGTGAACCTTTATTGATTATTGAGAAAGCTTTGATTCATTTATTAACACTTTGACGTGGCGGCTGAGAAACCAGAGTGTCTCTGTGTCAGAGAGAGAAAAACCGTTTAGTTTAGAAAAGTTACCCGACGATCTCAACCAACTGCTTCACTAGAAGCCAAGCTTGTTTTGAAACGCTCTTAACGTTCCACGATGGCGACATCTAGTGGTCACTCTATTGTAACGGTTAAATTAAATGGACTGCAGGTTATAAAAACACAGAACAATGCAAACTCATGTACAGTAATAAATAGCAACTTTAGGGACAAGAATCTTAATTTAAAAAAGAGAAAAGCACAATAAAATGCATAGAAAAGTACCAGAATGTACACGACAAAATTCTGTCATTAGAACTTCACACTGTATATTCTTTCTCATTATGTTAAATCGTAGACATTTGTACAAAGTAATCAAATGTTAAAAATGTACAAAAAGCGAAAAACTGTTTCTACTGCAGGAAAGTGAAGTTAGTATCAGCCAAAGTAACCATTAAAAAAAAACAACCCACTGACAAACGTCTCTTTAACCAAAGACAGTACAAATGCTTCGCCCAAAATATACATGAACTGGGATTTTTATTCGGGTATCAGCTCGGCTCATGACTCTACAATCTTTAATGTTCCAGTGGAGAAGGCAAAGTGTTTTCCAAAGAGGTTTTTCTTTTTTTTGGTCGGTGTCAGGCACTATGATGTGATACGGATACAGATGCTTTTTTTGTACAGAACCAGACAGTGTTTTGTTTTTTGTAACGGTTCAACATTTAATAAGTGATAAATGTTCTGGTTTCTCTCCCACAGTGAACAAACCATTTAAGATGTGTGACACAATGTCAGAAATCCACTTTTCATTCATCTTCCTCACATTTTCTGTTTGTGGCTTTTATTACAGCACCTTTTCGTCTTTGTAACAGGTTTAGTGGCTTTGTTTCAAAATAAAAGCGGTAGTATGAGTGGAAAGCCGATGATTGACAGCTCAGCATCTGTCTTTGCTCCAGCAGAATCACAACTGGTCACTAATCAGTCTAATGAAATAAATTTGTGAACTGAGAGTGCTTGACTTTATTTTTAATTTTTTTATTTTTATATATTTTTAGTTAAAAAAAAACCTTATGATTTCAGCATACATACTGTATTGATTAATGTGTTATTAATTGTAGAAGCACTTTGAACTGTGTAATCTTACTATTGGTACTATTACAGCCCCACATCAGAAAAAAGTTGGTATAATATGTTAGATTTGGGGTGGGGCTTTTGGGACAGTGATTCTTCCATTTAATATGACTTTTATTTAATTGCAGACAGCATCAGCCTGAGATATGTCATTTTTTTTTTCTGGTCAACATCATTTCATTTGTTCATCCATCCTTCCTTTCAAGCCTGCATCCCATTCTAAAAAAAAAACTTTGGGCACTAAAGTGTTTAAAAACTTTGTACTGAAGTCATTCTTTCTCACAACACTAAAGATATTTTGGCACTGAGGACAGCAAGTGATGAAGTGTTTCCAGTGTTATTTTGTTTCATTCTTACAGCAAACACATCTTAAGATGTGCAACAGTATGAGGTCACTTCTGCTTCTCCTTGTGGCTTCTGCTTCTGTGGGGCACCTCGGTGGCCTCAGTCTGTGGCTGAAGGTGCTCTGACAGGACATGCAGGGGATGGGAGGTGTTGTCACAGATGGTGAGCAGTTTCCTCTGCATCGTCCTCGCTGACACCTCCACCACAGACTCTAGCTCCACCCCCAGGACAGAGCCAGCTCTCCTGATGAGTTTGTTGAGCTTGTTCATGTCTGCTGCCTTCAGCCTGCTGCTCCAGCACACTACAGCATAGAAGATGATGCTGGAGACCACAGAGTGATAAAACATCTGCAACATATTTCTGCAGACATTGAGCCTCCTGATGAAGTACAGTTGGCTCTGACCTTTCTTATACACAGCATCTGTGTTTACAGTCCAGTCCAGTTTGCTATGTGGACACCCAGGTACTTGCAATAGTCCACAATGTCCACCTCAGTTCCATTAATGGTAACAGGGTTTGGATGGGTCTTCTGTCTTCTGAAGTCCAGCACCAGCTCCTTCGTCTTAGATATGTTGAGCTGCAGTTGGTTGAGTCCACATCACTACACAAACCTGTCCACCACACTCCTGTACTCAATCAATCAATCAATTTTTTTATATAGCGCCAAATCACAACAAACAGTTGCCCCAAGGCACTTTATATTAATATTTATATATAAATATAAATATATATATATATTTATATTTATATTTTATACTCAGCCTCCTGGTCACTTCCCACAATGACAGAGTTGTCCAGAAACTTCTGCAGGTGGCAGGACTGTGACCAGAACCTGAAGTCTGAGGTGCAGAGTGTGAACAGAAAGGGAGACAGGACCGTCCCCTGTGGTGCCCCGTGCTGCTCCTGATGGTGTCAGATGTAATGTCCCAAAGCCTCACATACTGTGGGCGGCCTGTGAGGTAGATGGTGACCCAGACCACCAGTGGAGCCTCCACCTTCATGTCCTGTATCTCATCGCTGAGTAAGTCAGGCCAGATGGTGTTGAACGCACTGGAGACCTCAAAGAACATGACTCTCACAGTGCTGCCTGCCTCCTCCAGGTGAGAGTGAGCTCTGTGCAGCATGAAGATGATGGCATCTTCCACTCCCCTGTTGGCCTCTGACTTCATATCGTGTGATGTTAGGGCCACAGGTCTGGAGTCATTCAGTGTGTTGGGGTTCTTGGGCACAGAGACCATATGTGAGGTTTTCCACCGCTCAGGAACAACCATCTGGCTCACGCTCAAGTTGAAGATGTGCTGGAAAATCCCACATAGTTGGATATCAGCTCTCTGGGACCGAGGTCGTCAGGACCCACAGCCTTTCCTGGACACAGGCCACTAAACTCTGTTCTCACTTCTTCACCAGTGTTAAGAGGTGACAGGGAGGATGTGGGTGTAGGGGAGGGAGGGGAGGGGAGGCAGGTTGATGGGGGGAGGGGGGTTGATTGGGTTGTATGGTGAGTGCACAGGGGAGGGGGGGCACTGGGAGGAGCTGGGGGAGCTGAACTGCAGGAATGGACAGGAATGGTCTAAATGGACAAGTTGATGATCTTATAAAATTTAACGTTTCCCGCAAGAATTCCATTTTCTGACTTCCCTTTAAGCTGCGGCGCACATGTGACATCACTCCAGGAAGTCTTCACTTTGCTCCGGCTTGAAAGTATGGACACTCTGCACCTGGGGTGGGCAAAGTCCATGTTGTCAAATCTGTTGAAGAACAGCTTTGGCTCTTTGGCCTCATGAAGGTCTTCTTCCATCATCTGGTCCACCTTCTTACCGTGACCAGTGATGGTTCTCATCCCCTTCCACACCTCCCTCATGTTGCTCTCCAGCTTCTTCCTGTAACTTTCCTCCCCTCTGAGATCTTCTGTCTCAGTTCTTGCTGCACCCTCTTCAGCTCCTCTCTGTCTCCACTCCTGAATGCAGCCTTCTTCCTGTTCAGTGCTGCCTTGATGTCCTTGGTCTCCCACGGTTTGTTGTTGGGGTAATGATACACAGTCTTGGATGATATTGTCTGTACAGAAGTTGATATAATTGGTTCTGCAGTCTGTAATGTTTGATGTTCTCCCTCTGAGCATCACAGATCACAGCCCAGTCGGTCGCCTCAAAACATCCACAAAGATGGTCTTCAGCCTCCTGTGACCACCTCCGTACCACTCTGGTGATCACAGGTTCAAGATTCAAGATTACTTTATTGCCATTTGTAGTTAAAAAACCACATAGGAAATGGTTGTGCAAAAAGCTCAGTGCATCCCACACAAGAAAAACGACATTAGACAGACATGAAACAAATGATCACATAAAGACACGTTAACATAACACTAACACTGTGAAATACAAGATACAGAGATCAAGTTAAAAAAGTTAAAAAGTTAAGATCAAATAAATAAAATAAAATAAGGTGCTGTAAACTTAAGGTGCACTATTCAGGCTAATCACAGCTTGTGGGAAAAAGCTCCTTGCATACCGAGACGTCTTACACCTAATAGAGCGGTACCTTCTTCCAGAGGGAAGAAGCTCAAACATGACTCTTCCAGGATGGCCAGAAGGATCATTTATGATCTGAGAAGCTCGGTTTTAGAGTCTGCTTTTGTACAGAGCCTCCAGCACAGGCAGGTCACAGTTCACAATATTTTTGGCTGAGCAGACCACCTTATATAACGCTCTCGTCTTTGGCAGTACCGTTTCCAAACCAGACTGTGATGGAGCTAACAAGAAGACTTTCAATCGTGCACTGATAAAAATTCACAAGGATTTTAGAGTTGATGGTGAATTCTCTGTTTCCTCAGGAAGAAGAGACGCTGACAAGCCTTTTTAACAATATTTGTGGTGTTTTTGTTCCAACTGAGATCATTGGACAACGTCAGCCCCAGAAATTTACATTCTTCCACAATTTCGACTTTTGTGTCCTCAATAATGAGAGGTGAATGGCTGTTATTTCGACCGAAGTCAACAACAAGTTCGCAAGTTTTAGAAGTGTTCAGAAGCAAATTATTTTCTTTGCTCCAATCCACAACTTTCTGTACCTCAGTTCTGTAATGAGAATCATCATTTGCACTGATCAACCCAATGATAGTTGTGTCATCAGCGTATTTAACTATGTGATTACTGTCATGGGAAGCCACACAGTCGTGAGTGTACAGAGTAAAAAGGATGGGACTAAGGATACATCCTTGAGGGGAACCAGTGTTCACAAACATTTCATCAGAAAAACGGCCATTAATTTTCACTCTCTGAGATCTGTTGGTTAAAAAACTAAGAATCCACTTACAAATGGCATCACCCAAACCAAGAGTCTTAAGTTTTTGAACAAGTCTGGATGGAACAAGAGAGTTAAAAGCCGAACTGTAATCAATAAACAACATTCTAGCATAAGTGTTCCTAGAGTCCAGGTGGCTATAAATACAGTTCAAGGCAAAGGAGATTGCCTCCTCGACGCTCCTGTTCTGTCTATATGCAAACTGGAGCGGGTCCACAGACACTGGGATCTGGCCTTTAATAAAATCCAGCACCAGACGTTCAAAGCATTTCATTAAAACAGAAGTGAGTGCCACCGGTCTATAATCATTCAAACATGTCACAGGTATTTTCTTTGGCACTGGAATGATGATAGATTTCTTAAAACTTTCTGGGACAGTACAGTTCCTGAGTGACATATTAAAAAGATCCGTAAGAACAGGAGCCAATTGCTCCGAACATAGTTTGAGGACACGAGGAGGGACATTATCAGGGCCAGGGGCCTTACGAACCTTGGTCCTACCCTTACCAAAAAGTAGTATATGCAAGTATGTTTCAAGTATACTTCTAGTTTACTTTTTATATACTTATCAGTACTATTTTTTGGTAAGGGTAGATAGTGCACGCTGCACATCCTCCTGCCTCACAGTCAAACTGCTATGATCCAAGCTTTCAGAGAAAACAACAGGCTCGAGATCAGCAGACTCAAAACGACAATACAAATTATTCAGATCATTAGGCAAGGCCTGATCAATGGATACTATGTTCCCTACTTTAGGTTTCCATGAAGTGATGGAATTGAGTCCTTTTGTTGGGAAAGTGTCAGTACACGGACCCACAACAGGGGGCGCAAATGAACGGACAATGGAGAAAGTCAAATAACAAGGCTTTACTGTTGTGAACGTGCACAACGAATACAACCAATCACGAAATGGACAACAGTCAATTCACAAAAGTGTCGTGTGGGCAGGCTCGAAGATAGGAGACGCCTCTCCAAGGTAAGACCCGAACCACACGGCTTCCTCCGCCACAGGACCCCGGAAATACTGGAGCCGCCAAGTCCCGAACTCCCAGGTGGCCACTGCCTCCGCGTGTCGGACCTGGTACTGCTGGCGAGGAACAAAGAACAGTTAGATGGGGGCACGTTTGCACCCAAGACTCCGAACAGCAGGGAAGTTACCTCCACCTCTCGTTGGAACAGTACTCCACAAGCTATACACTAATCCAAAAGGATACACTCCGTCAGCTTTGATACGTTACCTCGTAGGTAGAAACGATATCTCGGCAATGAGGTGGAGGTGCCGTCCTGCTGATATACCCCACAGATGATTGCCGTCAGCTGTCTCAGGTGATGGGTGACAGCTGTCACCGTAGCTGCTCACGTGAGGCGGCGGCGCCCTCTGGTGCCTGGAGCCCGCACTCCAGGCAGGGCGCCCTCTGGTGGTGGTGGGCCAGCAGTACCTCCTCTTCAGCGGCCCACACAACAGGACCCCCCCCTCAACGGGCGCCTCCTGGCGCCCGACCGGGCTTGTCCGGGTGGCGACGGTAGAAGTCGGCCAGGAGGGCCGGGTCCAGGATGAAGCTCTTCTTCACCCAGGAGCGTTCTTCGGGACCGTACCCCTCCCAGTCCACCAGATATTGAAAGCCCCGGCCCATCCGTCGGACGTCCAACAACCGGCGCACTGTCCAAGCCGGCTCGCCATCGATGATCCGGGCAGGAGGTGGTGCCGGACCGGGTGTACAGAGGGGCGAGGTGTGATGGGGCTTGAGCTTTGACACATGAAATACTGGATGGATCCGCAGTGAGGCTGGAAGCCGAAGCCTCACTGCGGCGGGATTGATGACCTTGAGAATTTTAAACGGTCCTATGTATCTGTCCTGCAGTTTTGGGGAGGCCACCTTTAGCGGGATGTCCTTCGTGGACAACCACACTTCCTGCCCGGGGCGATACGTAGGGGCCGGGGTCCGCCGCCGGTCTGCATGGGTCTTC
Organism: Thalassophryne amazonica; assembly: GCF_902500255.1. Taxonomy (NCBI): domain Eukaryota; kingdom Metazoa; phylum Chordata; class Actinopteri; order Batrachoidiformes; family Batrachoididae; genus Thalassophryne; species Thalassophryne amazonica. Next base: position 3,409,718 of record NC_047121.1, read on the forward strand.
GCCCTCATCCGGGCCTTCAACAAAGCAGAACGGGCGGCATGCCACACCCGACGGCACTTCCGCAGGTGGGCCTGGACCGAGGGCACACCGACCTCTCCCTCAACCACCGGGAACAATGGGGGCTGATACCCCAAACACACCTCAAAGGGGGAGAGGCCGGTGGCTGATGACACTTGACTGTTGTGGGCGTACTCGATCCAGGCCAGATGAGTACTCCAGGCCGCCGGGTGCGCGGCTGTCACACAACGCAGTGTTTGCTCCATTTCTTGATTGGCCCGCTCTGCTTGCCCGTTGGTCTGGGGGTGATACCCGGACGAGAGACTGACCGTGGCCCCCAGTTCCCGGCAAAAGCTCCTCCAGACATGCGAGGAGAACTGGGGACCGCGATCGGAGACGATGTCTGATGGTATCCCATGCAGGCGGACGACATGGTGGACCAGGAGGTCCGCTGTCTCCTGGGCCGTTGGGAGCTTCGGGAGGGCCACGAAGTGGGCCGCCTTGGAGAATCGGTCCACTATCGTGAGGATCACGGTGTTTCCCTGGGACGGCGGGAGGCCCGTGACAAAATCCAGGCCGATGTGGGACCAGGGGCGATGAGGCACGGGCAGCGGCTGTAGCAGTCCCGGAGCCTTGCGATGGTCGGCCTTGCCCCTGGCGCAGGTGGTACAGGCCTGGACATAGTCCCGGACGTCGGCCTCCAGGGACGCCCACCAGAAGCGCTGCCGGACAACTGCCACGGTTCTTCGCACCCCTGGATGACAGGAGAGCTTAGAGCCGTGACAGAAGTCCAGGACTGCAGCTCTTGCCTCTGGTGGGACGTAAAGTCTGTTCTTTGGTCCAGTCCCGGGGTCCGGGCTTCGTGCCAGGGCCTCCCGGACGATTCTCTCTACGTCCCAGGTGAGGGTGGCCACGATAGTGGACTCCGGGATGATAGGTTCTGGTGGATCCGACAACTCCGCTTTGACCTTGTCTTTGTGTACCCGGGACAAGGCATCCGATTTCTGGTTCTTGGTCCCGGGCCGGTAGGTGATGCGGAAGTCAAAACGGCCGAAGAACAGTGACCAGCGGGCTTGCCTGGGATTCAGCCGCTTGGCGGTCCTGATATATTCCAGGTTCCGGTGGTCAGTGAAAACCGTGAATGGCACGGACGTCCCCTCCAACAGGTGTCTCCACTCTTCAAGAGCCTCTTTCACCGCAAGGAGTTCTCGGTTGCCGACGTCATAGTTCCGTTCAGCCGGGGTCAACCTGCGGGAAAAATAGGCACACGGATGAAGGACCTTATCGGTCTTCCCACTCTGGGACAGCACAGCTCCTATCCCTGAGTCCGAGGCGTCCACTTCAACCACTAACTGGCGACTAGGATCGGGCTGCACCAGAACGGGTGCAGACGAGAAGCGCCGTTTCAACTCCTTGAACGCGGCCTCGCAACGATCCGACCAGGTGAAGGGGACTTTTGGTGAGGTCAGGGCAGTCAGGGGGCTAACAACCTGACTGTAGCCTTTAATGAACCTCCTGTAGAAATTCGCAAAGCCGAGGAACTGTTGCAGCTTCCTACGGCTTGTGGGTTGGGGCCAGTCTCTCACCGCAGCAACCTTGGCCGGATCAGGTGCGACGGAGTTGGGGGAGATGATGAACCCCAGGAAGGACAAAGAGGTGCGGTGAAACTCACACTTCTCGCCCTTAACAAACAGCCGGTTCTCCAATAACCGCTGCAGGACCTGACGTACATGCCGGACATGAGTCTCAGGATCCGGAGAAAAGATGAGTATATCGTCTAGATATACGAAGACGAACCGGTGCAGGAAGTCCCGCAATACGTCGTTAACCAAGGCTTGGAACGTCGCGGGGGCGTTTGTGAGGCCGAACGGCATGACCAGGTACTCAAAGTGACCTAAGGGGGTGTTGAATGCCGTCTTCCACTCGTCTCCCTTCCGGATCCGAACCAGATGATACGCGTTTCTAAGATCAAGCTTGGTAAAAATCTTGGCTCCATGCAGGGGCGTGAACACCGAATCCAACAGGGGTAACGGGTATCGGTTGCGAACCGTGATTTCGTTCAGCCCCCTATAATCAATGCATGGACGAAGTCCGCCATCTTTTTTACCCACGAAAAAGAAACCTGCGCCCATCGGGGAGGTGGAATTTCGGATCAACCCGGCAGCTAACGAGTCCCGGATGTAGGTCTCCATTGATTCGCGCTCAGGCCGTGAGAGGTTGTACAGTCTACTGGACGGGAACCCACTGCCTGGAACCAAATCGATGGCACAATCATACGGACGGTGGGGGGGGAGTGTGAGCGCCAGATCCTTGCTGAACACGTCGACAAGGTCGTGGTACTCCACCGGCACCGTCCCCAGATTGGGCGGGACTCTGACCTCCTCCTTAGCTTGGGAGCCGGGAGGAACCGAGGAACCTAGACACACCCGATGGCAGGTCTCGCTCCACTGAACCACTACCCCGGACGGCCAATCAATCCGGGGATTGTGCTTCAACATCCAGGGAAAGCCTAAAACCACACGGGAAGTGGCCTGAGTCACAAAAAACTCGATCACCTCCCGGTGGTTTCCTGACACCACCAGCGTTACAGGTGGTGTCTTATGTGTGATCGGAGGGAGCAGGGAGCCATCTAGCGCTCGAACCTGCACAGGCGAGGTAAGCGCCACCAGAGGGAGCCCTATCTCCCTGGCCCATCTGCAGTCCAACAGATTCCCCTCAGAGCCCGTGTCCACCAGTGCTGGGGCCTTCAGGGTTAAATCCTCATACAGGATCGTGACTGGGAGTCGTGTAGCAATGTGGGTGTGTCCCACGTGAATGTCTCGGCCCACCCCTAGCCCAGTCTCTAGGGGCGGGCGTTGGTGTTGTAACCGCTCGGGGCAGTCTCTCACATGGTGCTCTAGTGCACCACAAACAAAACAAGCTCCATGGGCCCGTCTCCTCTGTGCAGCTGGTGCCCTAAATGTTGCCCTACTCATGTCCATAGCTTCGTCAGTAGGGGGAGCTGTGGCCCCACGGAGCGCAGGGGCCGTGGAGCGTGGGGAAGGCGGAGCGCGGTCGGAACCGGAAGGGAGAGGGACGGCGCGTGCCCGGCCACGCCCTTCGTCTCGTTCCCGCCGACGTTCTTCTAACCGGTTGTCCAACCGTATGACAAGATCGATAAGCCCGTCTAAATCCCGCGGTTCGTCCTTAGCCACCAGGTGCTCCTTGAGAACCAAAGACAGTCCGTTTACAAAGGCGGCGCGGAGGGCAGCGTTATTCCAGCCGGATCTCGCAGCCGCGATGCGGAAGTCGACTGCATAAACAGCTGCGCTCCGGCGCCCCTGTCTCATTGACAGTAGCACGGTTGAAGCGGTCTCGCCCCTATTAGGGTGATCGAACACGGTTCTGAGCCCCCTCACAAACCCATCGTATGTCAGAAGGAGCCGTGAATTCTGCTCCCAGAGCGCTGTAGCCCAAGCGCGTGCCTCACCGCGAAGCAGGTTTATGACATAAGCTACTTTACTAGCATCGGTCGCGTACATAACGGGACGCTGTGCGAAGACGAGCGAACACTGCATCAGAAAATCCGCGCACGTCTCCACACAGCCTCCGTACGGCTCTGGAGGGCTTATGTATGCTTCCGGGGAAGGAGGGAGAGGTCGTTGAACAACCAGTGGAACGTCAACGTTACGCACAGGATCTACGGGAGGGAGAGCCGCAGCGGCGCCCGGAGGGCGCGCTTCCACCTGCGCGGCGAGAGCCTCCACCCTGCGGTTCAGGAGGACGTTCTGCTCGGTCATGAAATCCAACCGAGTCGTGAAAGCGGTGAGGATCCGCTGCAACTCACCGATTACCCCTCCCGCGGACGCCTGCGCGTCCTGTTCTTCCATTGGCCGTTCAACAGCCAGTTGACGCCCCTCGGGATCCATGACGTTGGCCGAGATATCCTGTTGGGAAAGTGTCAGTACACGGACCCACAACAGGGGGCGCAAATGAACGGACAATGGAGAAAGTCAAATAACAAGGCTTTACTGTTCTGAACGTGCACAACGAATACAACCAATCACGAAATGGACAACAGTCAATTCACAAAAGTGTCGTGTGGGCAGGCTCGAAGATAGGAGACGCCTCTCCAAGGTAAGACCCGAACCACATGGCTTCCTCCGCCACAGGACCCCGGAAATACTGGAGCCGCCAAGTCCCGAACTCCCAGGTGGCCACTGCCTCCGCGTCGGACCTGGTACTGCTGGCGAGGAACAAAGAACAGTTAGATGGGGGCGCGTTTGCACCCAAGACTCCGAACAGCAGGGAAGTTACCTCCACCTCTCGTTGGAACAGTACTCCACAAGCTATACACTAATCCAAAAGGATACACTCCGTCAGCTTTGATACGTTACCTCGTAGGTAGAAACGATATCTCGGCAATGAGGTGGAGGTGCCGTCCTGCTGATATACCCCACAGATGATTGCCGTCAGCTGTCTCAGGTGATGGGTGACAGCTGTCACCGTAGCTGCTCACGTGAGGCGGCGGCGCCCTCTGGTGCCTGGAGCCCGCACTCCAGGCAGGGCGCCCTCTGGTGGTGGTGGGCCAGCAGTACCTCCTCTTCAGCGGCCCACACAACACCTTTCCACATCAGCCGGGGGTTATCCTCTTTAAAGTAGTCTTCCATTCTTTCTCCATATGACCGTTTGGCCACTTTAATTGACCGCTCAAGAGAATATCTGGATTGTTTGTAAGCAATAATGTCCCCAGATTTAAATGCTGAATTTCGTTCCTTCATCTTCATTCTAACATCTGAATTGAACCACAGGTTCTGACTGTTGTATACTTTAATGACCTTCTTAGGGATACAACAGTCAATGCAAAAGTTTATGTTAAGTTTAATCAGTCACCGACTCACAGTATTCATTCAGATTATCAGACTGAAAAACAGACCAATCTGTAGCGTCAAAGCAGCCCTGTAGTTTTAGACTGCCCTCTTGTGGCCAGCGTTGTACAGTGCGTGCTGTAGGTTTGCACTGTATGATCGTCTGAGTGTAAGAGGGGAGCAGGAGGACTGAAGAGTGGTCCGATTTCCCAAAAGCAGGTCTAAGACTTGATTTATATGCTGCCTTTAAATTACTGTAGCAGTGGTCAAGAGTTTGAGCTCCCCTTGTATGCTGTTTTACATACTGGTGATAATTAGGAAGGACAGATTTAAGATTACATTTATTGTAGTCTCCAGCCGCTATAACTACAGCATTGGAATATGAGCTCTCATATATGTGTAGAATATCGCTTAAGTCACTGAGAGCCGCTGTAGTGTCTGCTCTTGGGTGAATATAGACTGCACAAAGGAACAACACGGAGAACTCACGGGGAAGATAAAAGGGGCGACACCTCAAGACAAGGCACTCCAAATTGGCCGTGCAGGTTCGATTGACAACATTATCCGTGCACCAAGACAAGTTAATAAAGAAGCACACACCTCCAACTTTGGATTTCCCGGTGCTCTCTTTCACTCTATCTGAGCGATACACAACGGTTGCCACTGAACTGGAGGAATGGACAGGAATGGTCTAAATGGACAAGCTGATGATTTTATAAAATTTAAAGTTTCCCGCAAGAATTCCATTTTCTGACTTCCCTTGAAGCTGCAGCGCACATGTGACATCACTCCAGGAAGTCTCCACTTTGCTCCGGCTTGAAAGTATGGACACACTGCACCTCTGAGACTAATAATGTGTCGTTCAGTGTGTAATATGCTGTGTGTGTGTGTGTGTGTGTGCGCGCTGTGGCTGAGTGCTCACATGAGGCACAACAGGCAGAATGTGAGCGTCAAGCTGAACATGGGAGAGGTACAACATGGATTTGTACTGGGAACATTTCTCTGAAATGGGAATAAACAGGATCCAAAAATACGTGTTACAGCCTGAACCAGAGGAAGATATGTGTTCTGAGGATTATAACGAAACAACGTCACAGATGTGAAAAGTCAGTGGTAAGTCTTTATATTACAGATCACTTTTTTATGTGTGTGTGTGTGTGTGAGAATCTTTGGAGTTTGGAGCCTTCTGGCCCCTGTAGATCTCCGATGCACCAGCACTGAACACTGGGCCATGCTGTCCACACGAAGATCTGGAGACAGCCGGAGCTCCACTTGGAGGCATCGGCTTGGATCAGGAAAGCGCGGCTCCAGTCCGCCGGCTCGCTAAGAGCTTCAAACACTTGTTGCTTTTCATGTGTACATTTTTTTTTTAAAGAGTGCTTCTACAGACGGGATTTATTTGAAGAACAAAGATGGAAAGTCTCAGTTTAAAGAATGAAATAAAGCCCCCTGTGTGTGCGTACACCAGTCTGGTGTTACATTATGTTGGAAAAATTGTATAGGTAACATATATAAATGATATTTAATAAAAAAATAAATATAAATGTCCATTTATGATGTAAATGGTGGGGAATTCTGTGCACGTCACCTGCATCCTGTCAGTCTGTTAGATATCTTCTCTGTTCATGTTTGGAGTGTCTGTGTCACACAGAATTAAACATTTTTCCTTAGAGCTGCTTGTGGGGATTGTCCTCGTCGTCTCCTCCTTGCCATCTCCTCCTCTTCATCGTCTCCTCCTCCTCACAGTCTCCTCTTCATTATCTCCTCTTCATCATCTCCTCCTCATCACGTCTCCTCCTCACTATCTTCTCCTCGTTGTCTCCTCTTTCTCGTCTCCTCCTTGTCGTCTCCTCCTCACTATCTTCTCCTCGTTGTCTCCTCTTTCTTGCTTTTGGCCTCATGAGACCAAACAGTGCTGCTGCACAGGTGATAGTTTGCCAAAATAGTGTTTTAAGATCACAGTTCAATCATTCAGGAATTTTAGAACACAAAAAAAGAGACTGTCACAAAATAATGTGAACCAGCGACAGAAAGAAAAAGACAGAACATCTTACTTGAAGCCTGATGGATTTGTGATGAGGACGGCTGCCTTCCTCTCTTTAAACGACATGCAGTGTGTCCGTTTTAATCATAGAATTTTCCACACGTGCACCCGACGTCTTTCTCTCGGACACAAATATGTTGATGCAGAGACGACGTGCGCTTCTCATTACTCGACTAATGAGCCGTTTCCATGGCAGTCTGATCTGTCAGCCAATGGAGCGAGCAGGCCTCGGTCCAGGGGTCAGCCGGGCTGGCGTGCGGCACTTAACACCGGCAGGAGCTCGTTAAACTGTCATTTTTGGACAATATGCTGGGGTGCATGGAGGAGGCTAACCAGCCGTACCGCGCTCACGGCACCAGAATGACTTTCATCCATCACACTCGGCTGTATGATGATATTAGCAGGTGTTTACTGATCGGCTGCTCAGCACAAGACAAATGGAGTTCCTCATTTCACCGCACACGCTCACACTCATTCATTCACCTCATTATTGTAGGTGTGGAGTGACTTCCAGCAGGATCACGGCACCTTTACAGAGGAACAGAATTAATAGGATTAATAAGTGGAATAGTTTTGACTGAATGTGTGTGGTCTCCAAAGTAAAGGTCACACAAGGTCAATGTCCAGTGGATTCTATGACCAGGGTCGTACCAACCAAACATAACACACAGTGCAAACTATTCCTTTTTAAAACCCACAATCAATAAATTGCATCACTTTTTTACCAAAATTAGAGCAACTTTAACTTTTGACCCCTGTACAAACTGAAACTGACCTTTGTCACCATTTGAACTCCATAACATTTAGTCACAGATACATCAAATAGACCTTTTTGGTATGTCTGTGATCAGACTGATGATGTGGTGTAGTTTTCTGACAACATCAGGGCTCCTAAAGAGAGGAAACACGGTGTGTTTACAGCACATATCGTCGCCACGGTGATGTTCCGGCACCAACACATACTGTTGCTGGCACATATCGTGACCCCCCGCGGCGCTTACAGGAGGGCGGAGGGGGAAGCCCGTGGGAGGCCATCGCGCGTCGACCGCTAACCCACGACGCGGGCCGCCGGCCCACGGAGGTCTAAACAGAAGGCTTCCCGTGGATGTGCACCGGCTTCGGTTCTGACATTTTATCGCTGTGATCGTATGAAAAGTGTCACATTTATTTCTTGCAAGCCTGCCCGACAGCGCCAGGACTTCTTGCGACCAGTGCGCACAGGACGAGGAAGATGGTTCGGTCCATCCTGGATCTGGAGATGCGCAACGCGGAGCTGCTTCTGTGTAGCAGGCTGCAGAACGCCACATCGTTTCAGTTTGACTTTTGTCATATTGGTGAATTATTCAAAGCGCTGCTGCTGATGGCGGTGATACAGCAGGGCGCGTGCCGGACCCCCGAACCCTCACACTGTGCATATGCACGGTGACACTTTTGGATGAAATATTCACCGTGCGGTGCGTCCGGCCGCTGAGTCCTCGCGCACTCCTCCCTTCCTCACCGTGGGTTTGCCAAAGCGCAACCAGCTTTTACGCACGAGGCGCGCGGATCTAATTCGTGTAAGTCTCTCTCACTTTCTTTCTCCCTTTGATTAACTGATTGATTGATTTGGCAAAATACATGATATGAAATAACAATGACAATATACATACATGAACTTGCCGAGGACAGCACGAAAAAGCACAGACGTATTTCCATCGTGGTCCCCATGACAACACAGACGTATTTCAAACAACAAAGATGAAAACAAAACAAAAAACAGAAAAATGACTACAGAACCATCTATGAGCCATCTGTATACGAGGTCTGTTAGAAAAGTATCTGACCTTTTTATTTTTTCAAAAACCATATTGATTTGAATCACGTGTGATTACATCAGACAAGCTTGAACCTTCGTGCGCATGCGTGAGTTTTTTCACACCTGTCGGTTGCGTCATTCACCTGTGAGTAGGCTTTGTGTGAGCACTGGTCCACCCTCTGTTGTTTTTTTATTGCGAATAAATGTCTGAACGATTTGGAGCTTTGCTGCATCATTTTTTTTCCAGAAACTGTGAGAGACCTCCAGGTGGACACCATTCGGAAAATTCAGATGGCTTTCAGGGACGATTTTATGGGGATTACACAGATTAAGGAGTACTCCAGCTGGTTTAAAGACCACCCACAGCTGCTGAGAGCGCGCTGCGTTCCGAGCGCCGATCGACAGGCTGAAACCCCGCTGAATCAACCAGATCATTTCCAACGTGAAGGCTTTGTTGATCCGGGACCTCATCTGACTTTCACAAAAAGGGAGCAGTCATGGACATCAGCACTTTTTCGGCAAATTCCACTGTTACAGGAGTTTTTTTCATGCAAAGAAAAGTGGAGGGACGCGCCACGGAGCCGTTCATTACGCGGGACAAAACCACCTCGGTGTTGGTCTCACAGGACGGCTTTCAGGTGGATTTCAGATGGATTCTGGTTGCTTTTCAGTCATGTGATTATCCGATTGTGATTGTGCATGAGCTGGACATGCCAGAACATGTCCTGGAAGGCTTCATCACGGCGTTGCTTTGTGCCATGCGGCTCCACCGCGCGGAATTCCTCCGCTCCTCTTTCCATGACAAAAACTCCTGTAACAGTGGAATGTGCCGTTCATTTCCAAACTGGACGTTGTGTTTTATCCGGGATGTCCTCCGACTAGCACAGGAATTGCGGAAGACGTGTACATCAGCACTTTTTCGGCACATTGAGACAGATGTGCAGAGGAATTCCATGCGTCGCGGCGGTGCCGCATGGCGCAAAGCAACGCCGTGATGAAGCCTCACAGGACATGTTCTGGCATGTCCAGGCTCATCCACAATTTCTTGGATAATCACACGACTGAAAAGCAACTGGAATCCATCTGAAATCCACCTGAAAGCCGTCCTGTGAGACCAACACCGAGGTGGTTTTTGTCCCGCGTAATGAACAGCTCCGTGGCGCGTCCCTCCACTTTTCTTTCCATGAAAAAAAACTCCTGTAACAGTGGAATGTGCCGAAAAAGTGCTGATGTCCATGACTTCTGCCTTTTTGTGAAAGTCAGACGAGGTCCCGGATCAACAAAGCCTTCACGTTGGAAATCATCTGGTTGTTTCAGCTGGGTCTGAGCATGTCGATCGGCGCTGGGAGCATGCCGCGCTTTCAGCAGTTGTGGGCCGTCCTTAAAGCGGCAGTAATATTCCTTAATCTGTATAATCCCCATAAAATCGTTCCTGAAAGCCATATTAATTTTCCGAACGGTGTCCACCTGGAGGTCTCTCACAGTTTCTGGAAAAAAACTGATGCAGCAAAGCTCCAAATCGTTCAGACATTTATTCGCAATAAAAATCCGACGAGAGGGGTGGACCAGTGCTCACACAAAGCCTGCTCACAGGTGAATGACGCAACCGACAGGCGTGAAAAAACTCACGCATGTGCACGAAGGTTCAAGCTTGGCTGATGCAATCACACGTGATTCAAATCCATATGTTTTTTGAAAAAAATAAAAAGGTCGGATACTTTTCTAACAGACCTCTATACACAAATTAATAAAATACAAAGTTTTTATGAATTCTCTCCATCACACACACAACTGTTGCAGCATATCATGACAATATGTGCTGCATTGGGGCCATGAACGTCAGCATATATCATTGGGGCGACAATATGTGCTGTAACATGGTGTCCTTGGGATCTCCTCCCAGATCTGGACCAGGGCATCACTTAGCTCCTGGACAGTCTGAGGTTCAGCCAACATAATATCCCAGAGATGATCTACTGGATTTAGGTCAGGTGAGTGCGGGGGTCAGTCAACTGTATCAATTCCTTCATCCTCCAGGAACTGCCTGCATACTCTCACCACATGAGGTCAGGCATTGTTGTGCACCAGGAGAAACCCAGGAACCATTGCGCCAGCTTAGGATCTGACAACGAGTTTAAGGATTTCATCCTGATACCTAACTGCAGTCAGAGCGTCATTGTGTAGACCAGGGGTCTTCAGCTCATTCCAAAAAGGGCTGAGAGGGTACAGGTTTTCTTTGCCAGGTGATGCCACTGATTAATGGATTCCACTTGCTCAGTCATGAGAATCACCTGTAGAGGTGTGTGTGTCCTTCCAAGGAGATGCCTCTCTAAACCACCACCAAACAGGTCACACTGAATGATGTTGCAGGCAGCATAAAGTTCTCCACAGCATCTCTAGACTCTTTTATGTCTGTCACATGTGCTCTGGTTGAACACCTGACAAGAATTGACAGGCAAGAACTGATTAAATTTTTAAGGTCAAAGGACAAAGTCAGGAAAAATCCCTATTCTTTAACATTGAACAAATTTTTAAAAATTACTAACTCTGACAAAAAAGATCAATTTTCTTTCATATTTGAGAGTGTTATGTAGGATGGTATAATTTATCACTAAAAGTTTGATCTGGATCTGATCTGGATTGTGGATTTTGTGGACACTTGAACTTAATATTGAAAAGTCGATTTGATGTACATTCTCAGTGAACAGACTAAGTTTGATCTGCATCTGAGCCGGTGCCACCGACCGAACGGTCCCCCCTAAAAATCAGTCTGCATATGCGTCATTAGCTGCGGTTCACAGATTAAAAACTCATTTCTGCTTCAAACTGCCTCCAGTCATCATCTGTCTCAGCCACAGATAGCAGTGTAGTGACACGGACCCACAACAGGGGGGCGTAAATGAGCGGACAATAGATGAGCCAGAAATACAACACTTTACTGTTGTGAAATGTGCACAACGAGAATACAGACAAACGCAGAATTTGGATCACAATCAAAATATACAAGGTGATGTGTGGGTAGGCTCGAGGATAGGAGACGTCCGTCTCGAGTAGAACCGGATACCACACGAATTCCACTGCCACCGAACCCGAAGGATACTGGAGCCGCCAAGTCCCGACTCCCCAGGTGGTCACCGTCTCCGACTGTCGGATCTGGTACTGCTGGCAGGAAGCAGAAGAACAGATGTGATGAGTGTGTGACAATACACTCAGTAAACAGTCAGCAAGTCATCTTTCCAGGTGGGAAACAACACCTCCACCTTTAATACAGAACACAGTTGTGCAGAGCCTAAGAGCTACTTATCGTTTTGGCGTGAGGGTGAAGAACGTCACTCCAACATGGACCACAAAACGCAGCACCCAGCTGGCAGCAGCTACAGCAACTCCTGCAAACACTCAGAAAAGAGATCACGTGCGTAACAGCACAGTCAAACGGCTGAGAGTTTACCGTAGAGGTAGACGATATCTCAGCGACGAGGTGGAGATGTCGTCCGGCTTTTGTGTGTGTGGTTGATGACCTGGTGATTGGTGACAGCTGTCATAGTTGATGAGTGACAGCTGTCACCCCGGCTGTTCTTGTGAGGCGGCAGCGCCCTCTCGTGCCTGAAGCCCGCACTTCAGGCAGGGCACCCTTTGGTAGTGGGCCAGCAGTACCTCCTCTTCAGTGGCCCACACAACAGGACCCCCCCCTCAACGGGCGCCTCCTGGCGCCCGACCCGGCTTGTCGGGATGGCGATGGTAGAAATCGGCCAGGAGGGCCGGATCCAGGATGAAGATCCTCTTCACCCAGGAGCGTTCTTCGGGTCCATAACCCTCCCAGTCCACCAAGTACTGGAAATCCCGGCCCTTCCGGCGGACGTCCAGGAACCGACGCACAGTCCAAGCCGGCTCCCCGTTGATGATCCGGGCAGGAGGCAGCGCCGGTCCAGGAGCACAGAGAGGTGAGGTGTGATAGGGTTTCAACCTGGAGACATGGAAAACCGGGTGGATCCGCAGTGAAGCTGGGAGCTGGAGCTTCACTGCGGCAGGACTGATGACCTTGAGGATCTTAAATGGTCCAATGTATCTGTCTTTGAGTTTTGGGGAGTCCACTTGTAGAGGAACGTCTTTCGTGGAAAGCCACACCTCCTGCCCGAGCTGGTATGCAGGGGCCGGGGAACACCAGCGATCTGCATGGGCTTTGGCCCTCATCCGGGCTTTCAACAAGGCAGAACGGGCGGTGCGCCACACCCGACGGCACCTCCACAGGTGGGCCTGGACCGAGGGCACACCGACCTCTCCCTCCACCACAGGAAATAATGGGGGCTGGTACCCCAGACACACCTCAAACGGGGAGAGGCCGGTGGCAGAGGACACCTGTTATGCGCGTACTCGATCCAGGCCAGATGTTCACTCCAGGCCGTCGGGTGCACGGACGTCACACAGCGCAGGGCTTGCTCCAGTTCTTGGTTGGCCCGTTCTGCCTGTCCATTGGTCTGCCTGTCCATTGGTCTGCGGGTGATAACCGGACGAGAGGCTCACGGTGGCCCCCAGTTCCCTGCAGAAACTCCTCCAGACTTGAGTGGAGAACTGGGGACCTCGATCCGAGACGATGTCCACGGGTATCCCATGCAGACGCACGACACGGTGGACCAGGAGGTCTGCTGTCTCCTGGGCCGTAGGGAGCTTCGGGAGGGCCACGAAGTGGGCCGCCTTGGAGAATCAGTCCACTATCGTGAGGATGGTAGTCATGTCCCGGGACGGCGGGAGGCCCATGACGAAGTCCAGGCTGATGTGGGACCAGGGGCGATGGGGCACAGGTAACAGTTGGAGGAGTCCCTGTGCCCGTTGGTGGTCAGCTTTTCCCCTGGCGCAGGTGGTGCAGGCCTGGACATAGTCCCGGACGCCCACCAGAAGCGCTGCCGGACCACTGCCACGGTCCTTCGCACCCCTGGATGGCAGGAGAGTTTGGAACCGTGACAGAAGTCCAGGACGGCAGCTCTGGCCTCTGGTGGGACATAGAGGCAGTTCTTCAGTCCGTTACCTGGGTCTGGGTTCCGTGCCAGGGCCTCCCGGATGGTCTTCTCCACGTCCCAGGTGAGGGTGGCCACGATAGTGAACTCAGGTAGGATGGATTCCGGCGGATCCGACAGCTCGGTTTTGACTTCGACTTCGTGAACCCGGGACAGAGCATCCGATCTTTGGTTCTTGGTCCCGGGGCGGTAGGTGATCCGGAAGTCAAAACGCCCGAAGAACAATGACCAGCGGGCTTGCCTGGGGTTCAGCCGCTTGGTGGTCCTGATATACTCCAGGTTCCGGTGGTCCGTGAAAACCGTAAATGGTACCGCGGCTCCCTCTAACAGATGTCTCCACTCCTCAAGAGCCTCCTTCACCGCGAGGAGTTCCCGATTGCCCACGTCATAGTTCTGCTCAGCTGGGGTCAACCTGCGTGAAAAATAGGCACAAGGATGGAGAATCTGATCGGACCCCCCGCTCTGGGACAGCACGGCTCCTATCCCTGAGTCCGAGGCATCCACTTCTACCACAAACTGGCGGCTAGGATCGGGCTGCACCAGAACTGGTGCAGTCGCATAAACACTTATTTCCATTGTGGTACTTGTGAAATTATCATGTGACAAAATAGTGGGGCTCGATTGAACATGTACAAACTGTACATAAGACAATAGGATCGGAATAAATAATTCATGTAAATAACAAATGTATATATATATATATGTATATATATATACATATATATATATATATATATATATATATATATATATATATATACATATTTATATATATATATACATATATATATATATATATATATATATATATATACGAACTTTGTTAGAAAAGTATCGGACCTTTTTATTTTTTTCAAAAACCATATGGATTTGAATCAAGTACGCTTGCATCAGCCAAGCTTGAACCTTCGTGCGCATGCGTGAGTATTTTCACGCCTGTCGGTTGCATCATTCGCCTGTGAGCAGGCTTTGTGTGAGCAGTGGTCCACCCCTCTCGTCGGATTTTTATTGCGAATAAATGTCTGAACGATTTGGAGCTTTACTGCATCAATTTTTTCCAGAAACTGTGAGAGACCTCCAGGTGGACACCATGCGGAAAATTCAGATGGCTTTCAGGAATGATTTTATGGGGATTACACAGATTAAGGAGTGTTACAGCTGGTTTAAAGACCACCCACAGCTGCTGAGAGCGCACCGCGCTCCGATCGACAGGCTCAAACCCGCTGAAACAACCAGATCATTTCTAACGTGAAGGCTTTGTTGATCCGGGACGTCGTCTGACTTACACAAAAATGGCAGGAGACATGGACATCAGTACTTTTTCAGCACATTCCACTGTTACAGGAGTTTTTTTGTTGTGTGGGCCGCTGAAGAGGAGGTACTGCTGGCCCACCACCACCAGAGGGCGCCCTGCCTGGAGTGCGGGCTCCAGGCACCAGAGGGCGCTGCCGCCTCACGAGAGCAGCCAGGGTGACAGCTGTCACCCATCACTGGACACAGCTGTTCCACTCAGCACGGAGGTATATCAGCAGGACGGCATCTCCACCTCAGTGCCGAGATATCGCCTTGAGATAGAGGTAACCTTCTCTGCAGCATATTCTGTGTTATCTGATAATACTTGTTAAACCTTTCAGGACAGCTGACTACCGAAAGCCGATTGCTTGGATAAGTACTCACCTTCCTGCTTTATTGTGACGAGAGGTGGAGGCGGCTTCTCCCCTCTCCGTGTTACTGGGTGCAGCCGCATCCACACCTGTGTGTTTGTTGCTCTCTCTTGCCAGCAGTACCGGATCCGACGAGCGGAGGCAGTGGCCACCTGGGAATTCGGGACTTGGCGGTTCCAGTACTTCCAGGGTTCGGTGGCAGAGGAGATCTGGGTGGTTCCGGTTCGACTTGGACGGACGTCTCCTACCTTCGAGCCTGCCCACACGACACCAGCAGAATTCGGCTTAACCCCAAATTATTGATTATTGTATTGGTTGTGCTCGTTTCACAACAGTAAAACTTGTTATTTACCTTCTCCATTGTCCGTTCATTTGCGCCCCCTGTTGTGGGTCCGTGTTCCTACACTTTCACAACATTTTTTCATGGAAAGAGAAGCGGAGGGATGCGCCACCGTGCCGTTCATGGCGCGGCACAAAACCACCTCCATGTTGGTCTCACAGGACGGCTTTGAGATGGCTTTCAGACACCTTTCGGTGGCTTTTCAGTCGTGTGACTATCTGAGAAATTGTGGATGAGCCTGGACATGCCCCAACATGTCCTGTGAGGCTTCATCACGGCGTTGCTTTGCACCATGTGGCTCCGCCGCGACGCGCAGAATTCCGCCGCTCCTCTTTCCATGACAAAAACTCCTGTAACAGTGGAATGTGCCGTTCATTTCCAAACTGGACGCTGTGTTTTATCCGGGATGTCCTCTGACTAGCACAGGAATTGTGGAAGATGTGTACATCAGGACTTTTTCGGCACATTGAGACAGACGTGCGGAGGAATTCCGTGCGTCTCGGCGGTGCCGCATGGCGCAAAGCAACGCTGTGATGAAGCCTCACAGGACATGTTCTGGCATGTCCAGGCTCATCTACAATTTCTTGGATAGTCACACGACTGAAAAGCCACCGAAAGCTGTCTGAAAGCCATCTGAAACCATCCTGTGAGACCAACACGGAGGTGGTTTTGTGCCGCGCCATGAGCGGCACGGTGGCACATCTCCTGTAACAGTGGAATGTGCCGAAAAAGTGCTGATGTCCACGTCTTCTGCCATTTTTGTGTAAGCCAGACGATGTCCCGGATCAACAAAGCCTTCACGTTGGAAATGATCTAGTTGATTCAGCGGGATTTTAGCCTGTCGATCGGCGCTCGGCGCGCGGGCGCTCTCAGCAGCTGCGGGCGGTCTTTAAACCGGCTGGAGCACTCCTTAATCTGTGTAATCCCCATAAAATCGTCCCTGAAAGCCATCTGAATTTTCCGAATGGTTACCACCTGGAGGTCTCTCACAGTTTCTGGAAAAAATTGATGCAGCAAAGCTCCAAATCATTCAGACATTTTATTTGCAAAAAAAATCTGACGAGAGGGGTGGACCACTGCTCACACAAAGGTTCCATATGGTTTTTGAAAAAATAAAAGGTCCGATATTTTTCTAACAGACCTCGTATATAGTAGTGTTCAGAATAATAGTAGTGCTATGTGATTAAAAAGATTAATCCAGGTTTTGAGTATATTTCTTATTGTTACATGGGAAACAAGGTACCAGTAGATTCAGTAGATTCTCACAAATCCAACAAGACCAAGCATTCATGATATGCACACTCTTAAGGCTATGAAATTTGGCTATTAGTAAAAAAAAAGTAGAAAAGGGGGTGTTCACAATAATAGTAGCATCTGCTGTTGACACTACAAACTCAAAACTATTATGTTCAAACTGCTTTTTTTTTTAGCAATCCTGTGAATCACTAAACTAGTATTTAGTTGTATAACCACAGTTTTTCATGATTTCTTCACATCTGCGAGGCATTAATTTTGTTGGTTTGGAACCAAGATTTTGCTGGTTTACTAGTGTGCTTGGGGTCATTGTCTTGTTGAAACACCCATTTCAAGGGCATGTCCTCTTCAGCATAAGGCAACATGACCTCTTCAAGTATTTTGACATATGCAAACTGATCCATGATACCTGGTATGCGATATATAGGCCCAACACCATAGTAGGAGAAACATGCCCATATCATGATGCTTGCACCACCATGCTTCACTGTCTTCACTCTGAACTGTGGCTTGAATTCAGAGTTTGGGGGTCGTCTCACAAACTGTCTGCGGCCCTTGGACCCAAAAAGAACAATTTTACTCTCATCAGTCCACAAAATATTCCTCCATTTCTCTTTAGGCCAGTTGATGTGTTCTTTGGCAAATTGTAACCTCTTCTGCACATGTCTTTTATTTAACAGAGGGACTTTGTGGGGGATTCTTGCAAATAAATTAGCTTCACACAGGCGTCTTCTGTCACAGCACTTACAGGTAACTCCAGACTGTCTTTGATCATCCTGGAGCTGATCAATGGGTGAGCCTTTGCCATTCTGGTTATTCTATCCATTTTGATGGTTGTTTTCCATTTTCTTCCACACTTCTCTGGTTTTTTTTGTCCATTTTAAAGCATTGGAGATTATTGTAGATGAACAGCCTATAATTTTTTGCATCTTCATATAAGTTTTCCCCTCTCCAATCAACCTTTTAATCAAACTACGCTGTTCTTCTGAACAATGTCTTGAACGTCCCATTTTCCTCAGGCTTTCAAAGAGAAAAGCAGGTTCAACAGGTGCTGGCTTCATCCTTAAATAGGGGACACCTGATTCACACCTGTTTGTTCCACAAAATTGACAAACTCACTGACTGAATGACATACTACTATTATTCTGAAGACTATTGTATACACACACACTTTGCACTGGGATACCAATTAAACAAGTGCAAGTTTTAAAGAAGACGATGCTCATACGGCTGAGGGTATTTTAACATTGCATGATGTTCGTAGTTTGGATAAGTCTGAGCCGACACCCCTGGAGTGACACACACGTGCCCACTGTGTGATGTGTGACATGAAATCTGCTGGCCTGTGTGCCCTCCACACGACCCTGATGTAATTATACCTCTCAGTTGTCTCCGGCTTCATGTTTTCAAGCAAATGTGACAGCAGATCTTCAAATGATGTAGTTTGTGGTGCACACGACACCCTGAGTGTGATTTTACGACGGGCTGCACCACTTAAAATGATGAAGACGGGAATGAAATCAACGCTGTTAATTCTGTTCCCCATCAAACATTTATTTTATACCCTTTTCCTTTACTGAGGGCAATTTTCACATTAGATAATTTAATAATTGATGTAACTGCATGACACCTTTGTGATTTTGTCTTTCAGCTGTTCAGGATTTGGATGTAGTGTGTAGTATGTGTTTTACAATATTCAAATTAGCATTGACATGCAGCATTATAATTTTTAAAGTATGTGTGGTAAATGTGCTTAACTTTCATGATGTCTGATTT
Organism: Thalassophryne amazonica; assembly: GCF_902500255.1. Lineage (NCBI taxonomy): Eukaryota > Metazoa > Chordata > Actinopteri > Batrachoidiformes > Batrachoididae > Thalassophryne > Thalassophryne amazonica. The sequence continues at coordinate 3,428,447 of NC_047121.1, forward strand.
GTGTTCAGCCAAAAATCCTCTGAGTTTGTGGTTCCGGGAGAACCAAGCAGAAGTGTTTCTGGGAAGAAAATCCTTTTAAATATGGATTTTAGTATCATATTTTCTGGATTATAAATCACATTGTTTTTTTTTTCTTTTTAACTTGTTTGGATGGTCATGCAACTTATGTTTTAAAGTGACTTATATGGCAACCTTGACATGTCTCCTGAGCTGAATAAGCTACTGTCTGATCCACACTTCAGAGAAGGTGACAGTAATGCACCATCAAGCTGAATGTCAAATCAATTTTAATTTATAACGTGTCAACTGACAACAACGTTGTTTCAAGACACCTCACATAAAAACAATTTAAAAACAGATTAAATGCCATGAAACAAGAAGAAATCTAACTGAAGATGTGTTGGGGCTGAGAACAAGCAAAATTAATAAGTCATGCTCTCAAACTGAAAGACCAAACTCTTGGAAAAAGACAGAGATTAACCTTTCTAGTACTTAGATCCTGTTTAGACTGGCGTTGGAAATCCAGCTTGATAGTGTTCAGACCCATTTTTCAAATGTGGCTCATCCTACACACATGTCCAAACTCAATCTGGCTAAAGCCAAATTGAAGTCATGTGCGTATATCTGGATTTATGCTGTATTCAGATGTCTGTGTCAGAAAATAGACATAGTGTTTGTCATAGCAGAATTTCTATCATGTGCAGTGACAGGTGATGACTTGAGGTGCCGCCATTTTTCAATGACATGGACAACAATTTACGTAATTGAAAGATACAATAGAGTTTCAGCATTTTGCACAGCGTTATATTAAGGGTGATTCTTAGACTGCGGGCACTTATTATGTCCTTTGATCATATTGTATGAAAAACAGAAAAAAGGGGAAATTTCACACTTTTATAGTTATCTTTACAATGAAAGTGTGTTAAGAAATTTGTTCTAGTAGTCTATGATGACTTTTTCACCTTTTTTCAGCATCATTATATGCAAATATTGCCGTTTTGTGCTTGTCCCACACCCAGACTTTTGATCTTCAATGATAAAAATGAATGGTAAAGAAACGTTTTTTCTAATGTTTTAAAATATCTCTGAATAAAATATCAGTGAAATAATCAAAACATAATTGGGGTATTCAATGTCATACAACTGTTGTGATTTTTTTTAAACAAAATGTAGTTGTCCCACACTATTGCCGTAATTTCCACCACAACACTGTAATGTCCCTTTAAACAGTTTGTATGAAAGATTGTTTGGGTAGTTTCTATGGAGATAAACAGTGACATCAGAGCACATGTATATAGCGCCAAATCACAACAAACAGTTGCCCCAAGACGCTTTATATTGTAAGGCAATGGTGTGGTGGAAATTACATTTACAAGGCCAATAGTGCCCGTAGTTAAAGAATCACCCTTAAACGGGAAACCCTGGCTCTGATGGCTGCTTAAAAACTTTTTGTGAGGTTATACATTAATTCTAAATTAATTCTCTTCTGAAATATCACAAATTATTCATGTTTTACCAGATTAAAACCAGATGAATTGCTGCAGGTAAATAATCCATCCCTCACGGTCCGTTTTCGTTCCTCGTTAATATCTGTCCAGCAGATATCCAGCAAACGATTTTGTGTGAAACATTTTCAGATTTTCTCCAGAGTTCTTCCAAACAGAATCTCTGGTGACTTATGTTTACTAGCCGTGTTTGATGGCATCTTCCTGTTTCAATTTTACATCTTTTTTTTTTTTTTTGGTATATTAAGTGACAATTGAAGGTTTGCTACTTTTCTTCAGGGTCATTACACTGAACAACTTTGCCACGACGAGTCAGATGCCCCTCAGATGCCCTCCCCCAGACCCCGTTATCTACAACATCACTATCGAAAGTGTGTCAGGCGTCTTGCTACTTTTAAGCGCATCAGTTAAAATTAGAAATTGTTTCTACACAAGGTGAATTTTAATCATACTGCCAATGTAAGATTGTGACTCCTTTTCTGTGAATACTGTAATTGCTCCTGGTTCTTTATGTAACTTGCTGCCCTTTACAAAGAGCCAAATCGATATATTCCTCATTTTTAATTTATTGAAAGTCATGCTGAAAACTAGGCCTGGGTCTTCACAGACTGTCTCCATCTTGTGAAAAGACGACAAAGATGACTTGCACAATACTTTTATACAATGTGGGCGTTACAGTGGGTGTGGTTTAGTCTATATGTTACTGGCTCTCACAGATAGGGGGAGCCCTCCCTGTATCTGAAACTTGGACATGTATGATGGAAGTGAACCTTAATTCTTATGTTTAAACTTTCGACCAGATCGCAGAGACTTCCGATCAAATAACAAAGGCTAATATTTTATCACTAACATAAAATAAGGAATTAGCACATATATTATCTAACAATACTAACAAATTATACTAGTGCCAAAGAAAATCCTCTTTATGGCTACGGGACTACAGCCGGCAGTGATGGACCTACTGCTTCATTCTTAGGCCGAGTTTGAAGCAGCAGCCGATATCAGGTCCAGCTGGTTTTTAAACAGAGAAGTCACTGGTGATTGCTGGACTCGCTGCTCTGTGAGATCCCCATCCTCATTCTGTAACCCCACAGTCATGTCAGCCACCTTTCAGAAATGAAAATAAAGGCTGCCCACCACAGCTCCTCAGGGTCACCACCGCCACCACTACCACCCAAAGAGTGGTATATTTCATTTTGAAAAAGCATTTAGTCACACTTAAAGCTTTAATTGCTTTAACACAAAACTGTTAATGATTAACTGTTCAGTCACTGAAGTCTGCAATGATAAAGATACATATGAAGGAAAACAGACCAATAATTGTAATCTTTAAAGTGAGAACAGTTTTATTTTAAGAGGAAATAAAAAATAAAAATACTTGTTTGCCTGCAGTTTGCCTTGTTGTCACCAACGCTGTCAAGCCAGGGCCCGGGTTCATAAAGCAGTCTAATCATGTTTAGCTGAATAAACTCACTTAGTTGACTAGTTTTTCACGTTAGAATCAGAATCAGAATCACTTTTATTGTCATTGTAATTTGCATTGCAACGAGATTTAAGTGCAACTCCAAAAGGCACTTTTCTGAGGTGCAAGTAATTATTAGCCAAATAAAACATAATGAATATTAACAATAAATTATTTAAATATATGTACAACTAATAACCAAAGTAAAATGTAAAATGAGAATTATTTACAACTGTGGAATAATATTGCACATGGTTACAGATATTGCACAAGGACCTTGAAAAGTGCAGATTAGAGTGATTTGTTTTTGTTCAGAGCAGTGATCGCTCTGGGGAGAAAGCTGTCCCTGAGTCTGTTTGTCCTAGTTTTGATTGACCTATACCATCGGCAAAGGGTCATAGGTCAAACAGGTGGTTGCTGGGGTGGGATGTGTCTTTGCTGATGCTGGCAGCTCTGCTGAGGTAGCGAGAGCTGGCAATGTCCTCCAGGCTGGGCAAGTTGTTGCCAGGGTTGGGAGGGTTACTTTAAAAATGTATTCCGATACAGTTACTAGTTACCTGTTGAAAAATGTAATCAGTAACGTAATCCAAGTACAATAATATTAAAGTAATGTAATTTGACTACTTTCAATTACTTCTGAATTACTCCAATATCAAATATACTAATACAGACAAAAGAAACTAAATATAAATAGTCTTGACCACATAGTACAGTTTATTAAGCAAAAATCAAACTGTCTCTTTTCCATGACATGCTCTGTTTTACTTCACATTATGAATTAAGAGCACCACAATATTGTTTTAAACACACCCAGTGTTCACCTGCTAAATTTTCAACAAAAAATGCCAAACAAATGAAGGATAATGAAAACTCAGACGTGTGCGGATGAATTTGTAATTAAAAGTGGCAGAACAATATACAAAACAAAAAAACAACAAAAATTCTACTACTTGTTCAGTAAATTCGCACCATGTTTAACATATCAGTCCACTTATTGAACTTTCAAAATAAGAACAACAGCATAATGAAAACCATGAAGTAAATCCTGTCAGTAAGGAGGCGTGGTCAACATTTTAATTCCGGGCAAGTTAGTGATTTGCGTGAATAGAAGAAACAGGTGGAATATGCCGGAAAGCTGCACATGTTGGCAAAGTCACAAACGGAGGAAGAAGGGAGACAATATTTCCTTCCATAAGTAAGTGGTTTTGGTTCTTCTTGTCACTTTGTCTGTGATATTTGGATGATAAACAGCTGTATGTCTCCTGACGTACCTGTGTCGCCCGATGACACGGACCATTAACTCTTCACTTATGACTAGTTGATATTTTCCACTGTTAGACCAATGTCTAGTTAAAATACTTGTTAGTGATTAAAACTGTTTTTTTATTTGCACCTTAAAATAATGAGATTATAATGACCCGCGCTGTGCCGCTCACAGTCACACACACACACACACACACACACACACCACTGACTTCATGAATGAAACTTGGTCAATAAAGGATAATTGTGTAAAAATATTATATATATATATAAATGTATTGTAATGGTTTTAGGAGCTGGACGCCTCAGCAGCTTGAACAGCGCAGATCCGTGTCACTTTCAACACTAATATTTGGGAATATGTGTGTGTCAGAGTAAGTTTAATACTTTCCTGACATAATTTAATGTAATTTAAATTAACATCCGGGTACTTCATCAATATTTTGCCCGGTTAGAAGACGTCACATGTCGCTGTGCGTGAAGGGACGTTTTCATTTAAAAGAAAAAAAACAAAAAAAAAAAAACATATATATATACAGATAACAGGGTTGTAGCAAGGATAAATTTTAGCGTAGTAGTAATGTCGAGGGAGCAAAGCGACCGAGGGGGGGTGCGGAAGGGGGGAAGCGTTTGAAAATTCAACATATAAAGTGGCCCTTCTAGGGGAACCCAAAGGGGAAAAGCCAGGTACGACAGCCCAAGTCCCTTCATCATGTCCAGAAGGCTGGGGAAGTTTGTTGAGTGGACAATCTCATTCTGGGTTACCAGTACATGACCCTCAGTGAGACAGTCGGAGTCCGTGGAAATTTTTAAGTCAAGACTTAAAACCTATTTTTATTCTCTTTATGAGTAGTTTTTATTTTGTTATGTTTTATTCTTTTACTTCTGTTTTTAATTAGGTATTTTAATTTTTTTTTTTATTTTTATTTTTTTATGTTGAACTGTTCTGTGTGAGGCACCTTGAGACGGCTTTTGTTCTAATTTGGCGCTTTATAAGCTGATTAAGTTGAAATTGAACAACATTTTATTGAGTCTTAAAGTAAATAAATATGAAAGTGGTTACTGGATCCTTAAACTCTGGACACAAACTCTACATGGTGGATCCTTGATCTCTGGACATAAACAGAAATAAAATCTGTTAGTTTTTGTCAAAAGCATTTCCTTTCAGACATTATTGGCATGAATGTCTTTCCATACCTCTGAGCTGAGCTCTTGCAGCTGTGCTGCAGGTCAGGTTCATAAAGAATGCAGGACGTCTCATTTTGGGAGGAAAAAACGTTTTAGTCGATTGTAGTTTCTTGTCTGTATTGCAACGTTTGTAAGAGGTGTCATTTTATTTAAAGCAGCAATTCGTTTTGAAGTTATTAATTCCGAGCGGACCTCGGTAGAGAGCCGCGCAGCGTTTAAAGCTGTGACAACGGAACGGAGGACGATTCTTGTTTGTTGATTGCAACAAGACAAGAGTCCCAGTTAATGACTTTAATCCACACAAAAGTGACTCATGATATTTTAATGGCTTTCAGAGGGGTGAAGAAGCGGACTTACTGCTTCTTGAAGAGCAGCGAATCAAAGAGCCACGAACCATTGAATCAAAGCATTGCTTCGATTCACGCTTCAAACTGGAGTCGCGCTGCAGAAACGGTTGATTACAGACACTATATTGAAAATCATAACGGTCCAAAATTAGCGTAACAGTCCAAAATTATAGCATAACGGGCCGTAACACAAGTTTGCGCTAGCTAGAACCCTGGATAATATAAAATGCATTAAAATTGTAATCCTGCGAAGTAATCTCCATTTTTACTAAACATACCTGTAATCTGAATATGTCTTTTTTTCTGTAACTGTAGCGGAATACAGTTACCTTTTTTTTTGTATCCTAATTACGTAACGCCGTTACATGTATTACGTTACTCCCCAAGCCTGGTTGTTGCACAAAGAGCTTAGTCGGCTGAAGTTTCACATTACCTGACTAAACTTTTTAGCCTGGTACAGAGGAGGCTAATCTTATTTTAGTCGATAAAACTTCAATGTCTTACCCCCAAAATGGCAGCTACCATGTACCACCACTTGATGGAACAGATGGAACACTCAAAAGCAGCCCGACGTCCCTCAAAAGGAGGAGCTTCCTCTGCTTTTGACCACGGTTGCAGCAGATGACTGTCACGATGTGTTTGTGACAGTTCTCACAAGAGCCACCGGGTGTCCCTGTTACACTGAGCAGCACTGTGTGCACAAAAAGGTTGATGAAAGTGTAGAAGAAGAAACTGAAGAGTGAAACTGCGAGGGTAAGTGCTAAGCATGTCATTCTGCAGTTTGTATGGGTCTGTAAATGTTAATAAAGCCAGTTAACGAAACAAAGACTGGATTGGATAACGACCAACCTGGAAGTAAACAAAACTGTTGTGCATGGAGCCGTCTCTCGGCAACGACACTCGCGAGGCTGTTATTCCTGTGAAAACAGTCAACTAAGGTAATACAGCTAGTCTACAAGTTTAGCCATCGATGTGAAACGGTGATTAGATGGTTAATGTTGGGTGACTAACTGTAGTCCACAAAGAAAGTTTAGTAGACTGAAAGATTAGGTTGCTTTATGAAACCGGGCCCTGAGGTTTGACTCTTCCCACTCACGTCTGTACATTGGCAAATGTTTTTGCTTGTTTAGATGTGGTGGAGTTTCGGGTGTAGACGTGCCAGGCAACCAGGCACCCATGACAGGACCAGAACGGTGGGCACACGGAGACGCAGACGTGAAAATCTGAGGTTTGTCCGCGCACTCTCACGAGCAGCACTAGCTTACTTATGGCAAGCTAAAAGTGGACGCTGTCGTTATGGCTGAACAACTGTCCAGTTTCTGGGTATTCTGTGTTAGTACGCACCCGCGGCCGACATGCTTGAGGAATTCCTGCGCAAAAAATAGTTCCTAAATCAATTCTAAAATTTACCAGTAATAAAATCATAAAGATAGCTGAAGTTTTAAGAGTGGCTGTAATAAATATTTAAGAAACAAAAGTTTATGAGCAGCTTCACCTGTTATTGCTCAGCACATTGTAAACATTGACACGATGGAGTGTGATGCTGAAGAGTTCAGAAAGATATGATTGGAATGTGTTGATGACCATTTACAGTTGGTGATGAAAGACGGGTGTTAACTTGGTGTTAAAGTCAGAACAAGAAGCTGCACTGAAAGAGATCAATCTGGGACAAAGAGACATGGAGCAGGATGGAGAAAGTAGTCCGGAGAGCTCAGTCTGTGGGCGCGAGCTGTCCCACAATGCCAAAATAGCAGAGATGTCGGTCCAATGAGAGTATGAGGTCTGTCCATAAGGTATAGGTCCTTTTTATTTTTTTCAAAAACTATATGGATTTCATTCATATGTTTTTACGTCAGACATGCTTGAACCCTCGTGCGCATGCGTGAGTTTTTCCACGCCTGTCGGTGACGTCATTCGCCTGTGAGCACTCCTTGTGGGAGGAGTCGTCCAGCCCCTCGTCGGAATTCCTTTGTCTGAGAAGTTGCTGAGAGACTGGCGCTTTGTATGATCAAAATTTTTTCTAAACCTGTGAGACACATCGAAGTGGACACGGTTCGAAAAATTAAGCTGGTTTTCGGTGAAAATTTTAACGGCTGATGAGAGATTTTGAGGTGATTCTGTCGCTTTAAGGACTTCCCACGGTGCGAGACGTCGTGCAGCGCTCTCAGGCGCCATCGTCAGTCTGTTCAAGCTGAAAACCTCCACATTTCAGGCTCTATTGATCCAGGACGTCGTGAGAAAACAGAGAAGTTTCAGAAGAAGTCGGTTTCAGCATTTTATGTGGATATTCCACTGTTAAAGGAGATTTTTTTAATGAAAGATGTGCGGACGGATTGCAGCGTCGGCTCGCAGCCGTCGCGACGCTCCGCCACAGGAAAAACACCTCTGTTGGAAGCCTTAAGGACAAGTTGGAACATCTCCAGCTGATAAACAATTTCTCATATACTCACTCCACTGAAAGCCATCAAAAGCTACCTGGATTTTACAAATGGTTATCAACACGGAGGTGTTTTTCCTGTGCCGCCGCACCGCGCCGGCTGCGTCCCGACGCGTGGACCCGGCCGCATGTCTTTCATTAAAAAAATCTCCTTTAACAGTGGAATATCCAGATAAAATGCTGAAACCGACTTCTTCTGAAACTTCTCTGTTCTCTCACGACGTCCTGGATCAATAGAGCCTGAAATGTGGAGGTTTTCAGCTTGAAACAGGCTGATGACGGCGGCTGAGAGCGCTGCACGACGTCTCGCTCCGTGGGAAGTCCTTAAAGTGACAGTATCACCTCAAAATCTCTCATCAGCCGTTAAAATTTTCACTGAAAACCAGCTTAATTTTTCGAACCGTGTCCACTTCGATGTGTCTCACAGGTTTAGAAAAAATTTTGATCAAACAAAGCGCCAGTCTCTCAGCAACTTCTCAGACAAAGGAATTCCGACGAGGGGCTGGACGACTCCTCCCACAAGGAGTGCTCATAGGCGAATGACGTCACCGACAGGCGTGGAAAAACTCACGCATGCGCACGAGGGTTCAAGCCTGTCTGACGTAAAAACATATGAATGAAATCAATATAGTTTTTGAAAAAAATAAAAAGGACCTATACTTTATGGACAGACCTCGTACGTCGGGTCCTCGCTACAGGACCGACACGAGGTACAGAGATGATAATGACAGCCCTTAATATTTCCTGTTTTTTTGTTCACGATTCAGTTTTGATGAGTGTTTGTGGGACATTTATGGAAATACGGAACAATTTGTCCCGTATTGATTCAATACGGGATGCAGCAATTAATTGACAAATAAAGGACAATTCTGTAATTTAAGGGATGGGTGGCAACTTTAGGAGGCGAAGCCACAACCAGCCAATCAGTTTCACTCAGAGCGGGCATTTGCAGTGACAAGAGACAACTGTCTTTATGCCGTCAGCGAGGGGGGGCCAAAATAGACGAAAAGTCTATTTTATGCCAATGTTGAGTGGTGCAACATGACACAGCAAAGCCACTTTGAAACGGCTCATTTCTATGTAAATTTAATGTTTGGCATTTTTCTCATATTTTGTAAAAATCAGTGAGAAAAATAAACACTTCTAAAGTCTAAAAGTGCTGGTTTTGTAACCAGATAACATGTCTGAAGTGCTTTACAAGACATCTTACGGTGATGTTAGCATGTTAAGTAGTGATACAGGAACGTCACCGTCAGACGTTGGACTGAAACAAATCAAGTTAACTTTGGTTCCATTAAACAGTCAAGCATGAAGTAAAAACTCATCGAGTGTCGGGTTTTTCTGTCCTTTACAATCTATCATTAAACATTTTTGCACATTAACACCAAGTAACCACAAGCTGGCCACGCCCCTGGAACGCCCATCAAACCACACAGGCCGACTCCATGTCGCCCTCATGTGTAGCTGATGTGACCGTAGGTTAAGCTGGAGAACTCAGTGGACCACAGCGCCCCTGAATGGACTGGAGGCTAAGGTAAGCAGCTAGCTGTACGATTGGTTATCTCACAAAGCTTATTTGTATTTAGTGAGGTCAACATGCACCTTTACCTCCGGCTCCGTCCTACCCGACACTTGGTGATGTTTTCTCTCCTTCAGTGGCAACAAGAAACAGTTAACTGAGTGTTTTGAGTTTCGCCTGGACAATCACATCATGTAGCCAGTTCTAAACCGGTACTGAGCCGATTACATTGTTTTGTGTTCTGATTGCAAAGATACACCCAAAAACACCCAAAATAGAGCCCACATTGAAAAATGTCAGAGTTCTCTTTCAGAACTCAGTGGCTCCCTCACGGCTTCACGTCCATAAACGTGACTGGATCCAGATGCTTTTGTTGATTTATTATTTTTTTAAAGGATGGAGTTGGAGGAGAAGAGACGTATGAGGTGAAGAGTCGCTACACGTGCACGTGACACTCTGACATGGACTTAGAATTACAAATGATTTTTAATATTCTTTTTGGAACCTTTCTGCATACATCTCTATCAGTGCTGGTCTGGACACAATAACCTGCTGGTTTCACATGATAAAACTCCATCACATCTCTTCACTGCCAAACTCAGCCACTCTGCAAATCGAACAGCCACTAAGTACTTTGTTTTGCTGAGCGCCGTCTGTCTGGTTTGGGCAGGGAGCTTCATCGCTGAGGTCAGACCTCTCCTTCTGAAAAAGTTTGTTTGGTAACTATATTTGTCATTCTGGCGCCGGCCCAGCCTCTTCCCTTCTTTGGTCCTTTTAGCTTTCCTCGTGTCTCCTCACAGCAAAGATAAATATTTCATGCAGAGCCCAAGGCTTTCCCTGGCACACGCTGTACCCAACCACTGGAAATGAGAACAGGCCAGGACGCGGGCAGGCGGGCGGCGACCCGGCAACAGACACCAGTTTGTTTTTGAAATAAATCGAGCCACATCCCCTCATTTACTATCCAGCCTCCTCGTATCCACTTTTTACTCCTGCTCTCTTCCTCCAACAGCATTCTTTCCATTTTAGCAACTGAACTGATCAGAAAAATCAGGCCTATAAATAATTCAACCCAGACATATTTTGGCTGCTTCAGCTGAATAAAATCTGCAAAGAGTCAAATTCATATCATTTTCTGTGAGAGAACCTGAAGTGTTTGCTGATGTCTAAATATTTAAGGGCTGCAGGTTTTGGATCTACATCAGCACCAGACTCTGGACACTGCAGCAGTTCGAGACATCAACTGGAAATATACTGTGCTTGGGAATAAAAGGACAAAGGTCACAGTCACATAACAGCCAAATTCAGCACCCAAGTGGACCTTCTGACACATGTTTGGGGTCAACAGGTCTGGTTTGAAGGTTATACAGGTTTGAAGGTTATTAAGTTTAAAACGTTTCATACACAGGTGGGCAGTGTACGTCTTAGACACGTTGACAGCATCAGTTAGTACAAACTCAGTACAGACGGTCAGCTTTGTGGCACTAAGAGTGTTCTTCTGACAGCGGGCTGCTGCAGGTTTCATGCCCAAATGCGTCTTTTCCCTCATTATTTTATTAAGAAGTTCACATATAAAATGTCAAAGTTTCATGTCCTTCAGACATCAGTTAAATCAGCCATACGGAGGACGGAACATTACAGTAAACCTACTTAAAGCAGAACTTCAACAAAACGAGCGACTGTGGGTGACAGAAACATGTGAGGGAAGCCATCAAGACAGTGTGCAGCTCTGTAGGAGATACCAGCTTCAGAGCTTGCAAACAGAAACTTCACATGTAGAGTGACCCAAAGAAACATAATGCTTAGCTCCTGGGTTTGTGGTTTTACTGCCATCACTAACCTGGATGTTTTTTTTTTTTAATTGTGATACTCCAGTCCCCCCATTGTCCCTGTGGACATTTGCTCCTGTCCACTGCCAGAAAAGCAGAGCTCCAGACCCTCTACAGACTCCTTGCAGGTGGTAAGCCCACATAAAGAGGACACGGTGTTGTTTCTTTGAACTGAGCCTGACCGAGTCCCACAGTTGTGGACTGGGTCACCTGAAGGTCTGGCACCAGGAGGCTCCAGTGTTCCTAATCTGGACGAGGTGATTCCATCTCTATTTGCACCAGTCATACAGGATCATAAATCCCACCGTGACCCAGGTAGGTGTCAGAACATGAATAAAGTGGTTGTTTCACGTAGGCATGTCACGTGTGTGACTGCATGTTGTCCTTGGCTTAAGGACATCTGGAGTCAATCTATGGCAGAACGTTTTACTGGACTACGCTGGTGATGGAGCTGTCCCGGCAGGGCTCCCAGAGACGGTGTGTACTGTGCTAGAGGTGATGAGGGGAGACTCTCTGCTTTTGGGTTGATTGATCAATTGAGGCAAGAACAAGGTGAAGTCCCCAAGTGAGTTTCTTCATGTCCTACTCCTGTCCTCCTCAAGTAATGGCATCTGACATCTTTCTGCTACCTGGACAGCTTCATCACATCCGACTGCAAATGGGACCAGGATCTTAGATGAAGGGTAAGTTGTGCTTCATCCAGTCTTGCTCGTCTGGACCATGTGTGGAAGAAGTTGGTGTGACGTGTCAGGAAGCTGACCAGCCTGGTTCTTCCAAACCTGCTGCAAACCTTGTTGCCATCATCAGAGCAACAATAGCACCTTGATGCCTTTGACCCCCCCATCTCTTGAGGACTGAGGGACCGACCTGGTTTCACAGGAGCTCAGACAAACCATTTAGTGCAGTGGATAAGAGAATATTTATTGCGGAATCCTGCAAATGGTGATAAAAGCATCAAATTCGGCAGAAATAGTCCTCAGACAATCCTCTTTTGAAGAAACCGATTGGCCACTTGAATTTTCAGTTGGGGTTCAGGTAGGGGTCAATTGAAGAATTACACAGGAGTCAAAATTAAAAGATGCTCCAATCATATTGAAACCTATGCCACATTATTTGCTGGATCATAAAGATTCCAAAAAGGTATAGTTTGGACCATCTGTGACTGAATTTTATGGAGTTACGGGATAAAAACAGCAACAATGGTGACAAAGGTCAGTGTCGGTTTGTACAGGGGTCAAAAGTTACAAGTTGCTCCAATTTTGGTAAAAAGTGATGCAAATTACTAGTTAACACGGTTTTAAAAAGGAATAGTTTAGACCATGTCTCATCCTTACTTATCATGTTACGGGGGAACATATGTCACATGTCATAGAATCCAACAGATGTCCAACACACACCAATTAGCTAAACTGCAGGATTGTCTTACAGACATAAAGACATGGATGACCTCTAATTTCCTGCTTTTAAATTCAGATAAAACAGAAGTTATTGTACTTGGCCCCACAAATCTTGTGTCTAATCAGATCCTTACTCTGGATGGCATTACCCTGACCTCTAGTAATACTGTGAGAAATCTTGGAGTCATTTTTGATCAGGATATGTCCTTCAATGCGCATATTAAACAAATATGTAGGACTGCTTTTTTGCATTTGCACAATATCTCTAAAATTAGAAAGGTCTTGTCTCAGAGTGATGCTGAAAAACTAATTCATGCATTTATTTCCTCTAGGCTGGACTATTGTAATTCATTATTATCAGGTTGTCCTAAAAGTTCCCTGAAAAGCCTTCAGTTAATTCAAAATGCTGCAGCTAGAGTACTGACGGGGACTGGAAGGAGAGAGCATATCTCACCCGTGTTGGCCTCTCTTCATTGGCTTCCTGTTAATTCTAGAATAGAATTTAAAATTCTTCTTCTTACTTATAAGGTTTTGAATAATCAGGTCCCATCTTATCTTAGGGACCTCATAGTACCATATCACCCCAATAGAGCGCTTCGCTCTCAGACTGCAGGCTTACTTGTAGTTCCTAGGGTTTGTAAGAGTAGAATGGGAGGCAGAGCCTTCAGCTTTCAGGCTCCTCTCCTGTGGAACCAGCTCCCAATTCAGATCAGGGAGACAGACACCCTCTCTACTTTTAAGATTAGGCTCAAAACTTTCCTTTTTGCTAAAGCTTATAGTTAGGGCTGGATCAGGTGACGCTGAACCATCCCTTAGTTATGCTGCTATAGACGTAGACTGCTGGGGGGTTCCCATGATGCACTGAGTGTTTCTTTCTCTTTTTGCTCTGTATGCACCACTCTGCATTTAATCATTAGTGATTGATCTCTGCTCCCCTCCACAGCATGTCTTTTTCCTGGTTCTCTCCCTCAGCCCCAACCAGTCTGGTTCTGCTGGAGGTTTCTTCCTGTTAAAAGGGAGTTTTTCCTTCCCACTGTTGCCAAGTACTTGCTCACAGGGGGTCGTTTTGACCGTTGGGTTTTTTCTGTAATTATTGTATGGCTTTGCCTTACAATATAAAGCACCTTGGGGCGACTGTTTGTTGTGATTTGGCGCTATATAAATAAAATTGATTTGATTTGATGTAGACCTTGTTTGACCTTTACTTTGGAGACCAAGCATTCAACACTGTCAAAACTATTCCATTTATTAATCCTATTAGCTCAACCAATAATTTGCATAATATATGATTGGAGCATCTTTTGACCTCTGTGTAATTCTTCAATTAACCCCTACCTGACCACCGATTGAAAAGTCGTGGCCAATCTTTTTTTTTTTTTTTTTGAAAGAGTATTGTCTGAGGAATTTCTGCCAAATTTGATGCTTTTATCATCATTTGCATGATTGTTTCAGTTATCTGCTGCACTAACTAATGTCCATCACAGTCATAATGTCAGCTAATAGGGCATCTCAGTAGGTCAGACCCACCCACCTGCTCCAAGACCTCCCATCACATAGAAGCAACCGACCTGGAAACTGGTCCAGGATGTGGACCTAATCCCTGGAAGAAGCCTTCAAGGTAAAGGAGCTAAACCACAGCACAATCGAACAACTGATGCAGAACAGACCATCGTCAAGGTTTTGTGGGATTCTTTCAACTTTTTTATCGTGAATGATGGCTTGATGATCAAGTTGAAACGTCAAGGACTATAATTTGTTGTAAAAACGCTGAGCATAGCTGTACAGCTACAGCTCATTACCACGAAACTGAAGTCTAAAATGTTGCGCAGTCGGTGGACACCTAAGTGTGCCAAAGCCATTAAACGTTCAATGAATGCTCAACTCTCCGACTGTCAATCTGCTGGTAAGAATGGTGAGTCTGCAGCTCTGCTGCCTGAAATTCAGCAAACAACTAAAATTAAAGCCAAACTTAAACTTTTCCAGGAGTATTTTTATTTATTTTTTAAGACAAATACATTACGTGCAGTTTTATGGTGGTACAAACCGCAGTACGGTACCGGCTGGAGATCTGTCATCCAAAGTGATGGTGTATGGTCCTGTACCTTCCTGTACTTCCGGCGCCCCATCCTTCAGGTGTGGCTTGGACGTGACAGACAGCTGCCAGAAGCGGCCTGGGTTCACACCTCTGCTGTCCCCCTCTGCAGACGGCAGCCTGGGAAACCACAGGCCACCAGGCTGGCGCCAGCCTGTACGGCTTAGAGCAGGGCAGTCGGCCCAATCAATACCTCTGCATTTCCTGTCCATTTGCTCAGGTCTCTTCATTAATAATTAATGCTTGGTGGATCTTCAGTGTGCTCGCTGGCTGGGCCGAGGCAAAGGGCTGTGTGACCTTTCCCCGCCCCCGGGCTGACTGGGATCGCGTCACACGCACAGTAAGGTAACAATGTATCTGATATTACTGTTTAGTCATATCATTTAGCTCGACTGCAGATAGTCGTGCAAAACACCATTTAAAGGAAAAACAAACAGTTTCTTGACACTTTTGCAACCTGCAGCAACAATCTCAGTGCATCCTGTGGTGTGCCGCACGACACACTCCACCATGACTCCACCGTACACAATTAAATCCTGACAGGAAAAAAGTGCCTCATTTTCCAACACGGCTCCATTTTCTTGAGGACAGAAACAATCCCTCGAAAGATCTTAAAGCATCTTCTTGTGAACATTATTTGCTGATAAGCAGGTGACAATAAACAGCCAGGACTTAAAAAAAAAAAAAAAGAAGAGGAGCTCAGTTTTATCCTGAACAATGAAGTGTATTTTCTCTTTGGGTTCCTCCAGCTTCTGGAAAAACAGATTTAAAGGATGTCACACCAAAATCATAACAACTTAGATTCAGGCTGTTACTCACCATCTGATGATACACCGGGATTACTTTGTGCACTTGTGTGACTGGTCTCAGTACACAGCATTTCCAACAAACAGCTACGGAGAATTCTGAAAACAAAGTAATCCTGAGTACTCATTTTTCTGTTTCCAAGTGTTCACGGAGCTTTGAGGAAAGTGTCCCAGTGTGCGCTTGAATGGAATGTAACTGCTTATGTTAAGCCACAGATTAACTCCAAAGTTTCCATAAGTATGATGTCATGTTATGATGACTAATTTTTCAGTGATAACTGTTAATTTTTGATGCAGTCACTGCAAAAGCAGCAGCTGCTCTCAACTGCGAGAAGACGTGGTGCACGTTCATCATAAACACAGCCTGTTAAAAACAGTATCTACTAGAGGCTCAGCTCTGTGCACGCTTCTACGCAAGTGTTGTCATCAATATAATTGTGACAAATCTAAGAAATACATCTGTGTGATCAGACAGCCTGAAAAACAGCTGAGAGTTCCGTGTGCACGTTGATGGTGGGAGCTGTAATGGGGTTAAAACAGAATGCTGCACCATTACAGAACAGATGGCACACATCGAGATCTGAAATCTGACAGACAAAGTAAAAATAAAGCCCACCAGCTCAACTGAGGTGAACAAAATACAAAAAGGAAGAAAAACCTTAACAGACACTCACCCACTCATAGAATGATTTCCCAGATTAAATATGTAAAGTCCACACCATCAAAAAAGTCATCACACGCGGGTCATACATGATCATCAGCTGGAGGACAATGTCCAGGTCCACTCCCAAGTCCTCATGCATGGACTGCACATGATCGCCGGTGGGAGAATAATGTCAAACAGCAGCTCTGCCATCAGCACATCACAAAGTTCTCTCATAATTCTGGCACGTTAGATAGAAATTCCATTATCTCCTGAAAAGAACGTATTCTGAAATTTTCCAATGCAAGAAATACATCTGCGTGCTCAAGCAGCCTATAAAAACAGCATCACAGAGACATTCCACGTGCGCGTTCATAGCAGCAGTAAAATAGCATCCTGCGACTTTTGTAAAATGCCAGTCCAAATGAAACTGAAGACGAGTTAGATTTTGAAGGTGCCTCAGTGTTCCGCTGCATCACTTTGGGTCGTGTTCCGAGGCTTGCACTGAATTACTTAAAAATGACATGTCCATTTATTTTAACATTTCTAATTGCACTGTGAGAAACATGAATATAATCCTACTTCCATTTTTAAGTCAACACATTTAAGGCCCTTTTAGACCTTTTAAGGATTTGCAGGAACCCTGCGATCAGGACAGGAACTGTTTACATTACAGCTAAATACACAAGACAGCAGGCTGAAATAAAGTGCGTTTATTTCTTTCATTTATCAGATGACGACCATCTTGCGGGCGCCGTTGTTCAGATGTTGCATCCAGAGCGGTTTTTGGAGATCTGAGTCAGCACAGAGCTGAAAAGTTCATTTGTCTTCTGAGTGCCCAGCGTATGCTGACAGATGCACTCTGCACGTGTGCGTCTCGGTCAAAATTTGGTGATGGCAGAGGCAAAGTTCTGTAAGGCATCTCGAGCCTCGGAGGACGGGAAAGCCTGGATAGCCTCCAGCGCCTTGTTTCCATGGTAACAGCACAAGTCCACCGCTGAGCTCACGCCTTGTTCTGAGGTAACTGCTGCCAGAAGCTGGAGAAGAATGAAAAGAGGTGTCAGTTTGTCACCTTCTGTCGCTGCTGTTACTACGCGTCAAGACGGCAACACAACAAACCTGGAAAAGTTTAAAGATTCAAATCACGAGAGAAAAGCTGCCGTGCAACAAAATAAAACAACAAACGTACAAGCTGCTCAGCACGTTTAACTACAAGGGACACATTTTATTACACATAAACCTCATAAAGGTGGAAGAATCAAAGTAAAAGTACAAACTTATGAAGGTTTGATACAACAACAGCATGAAACACCCCAACTGACAAGACGGTCAATCTGTGCACACATGAGGGACAGAGACAGACAGAGAGACCAGCCCGCTGCACCGAGACATCAGAGACACAGATCACAAACACCCAAACAGACTCTGAGAGCAACATGGACAAACTTCACGATCTGTTGGCTGAAGGACAACAAACACAGCAGCAAGGTTTGAGACACAAAAAGAAGGAAGAACGGACACAAACCACCATGAACCCAAAACAGGACATTAAACTGCTACGTCACTTTATCTACACAGAATATAACACATTTTATAGGATAGTATATTTGTAGACAGAAAACAATTTATACTATTATTTCAATCCCACATCTCCTTTTTACACATTTATTGACTGGAGAATATTAACTCTATATATGACATCTTAATTTTTATGTGCTGCTCAATGTAACACTTTGACAAGGTAAATGTTTCCTACAGTAGTGTTCAGAATAATAGTAGTGCTATGTGACTAAAAAGATTAATCCAGGTTTTGAGTATATTTCTTATTGTTACATGGGAAACAAGGTACCAGTAGATTCAGTAGATTCTCACAAATCCAACAAGACCAAGCATTCATGATATGCACACTCTTAAGGCTATGAAATTGGGCTATTAGTAAAAAAAAGTAGAAAAGGGGGTGTTCACAATAATAGTAGCTTGAAGAGGTCATGTTGCTTTATGCTGAAGAGGACATGCCCTTGAAATGGGTGTTTCAACAAGACAATGACCCCAAGCACACTAGTAAACCAGCAAAATCTTGGTTCCAAACCAGCAAAATTAATGTCTTGCAGATGTGAAGAAATCATGAAAAACTGTGGTTATACAACTAAATACTAGTTTAGTGATTCACAGGATTGATAAAAAAGCAGTTTGAACATAGTTTTGAGTTTGTAGCATCAACAGCAGATGCTACTATTATTGTGAACACCCCCTTTTCTACTTTTTTTTAAACTAATAGCCCAATTTCATAGTCTTAAGAGTGTGCATATCATGAATGCTTGGTCTTGTTGGATTTGTGAGAATCTACTGGTACCTTGTTTCTCATGTAACAATAAGAAATATACTCAAAACCTGGATTAATCTTTTTAGTCACATAGCACTACTATTATTCTGAACACTACTATATGTCAATAAAACTCCACTGAAATGAAATGAGAGAGAGAGATGGAGATTCTTTCCCATCCACTTTCTTGATTGCTTTACGACACCTCTGCTTGTAATGACTTTGATGTTTGCACTTTGTATTTAATTGCTTTAACTTGTAAATGCTTTGAAATCTGTATGTGATTTTTATTCTGATGTTTTAAAAGTAATTTTCATAGATATGAAATGACTGATACAAACAATGAGAAACACCTACAGTGTGTGTGTGTGTGTGTGTGTGTGGGGGGGGGGGGGGGGGCATACATGTTACACAGAGTACAGCAGAAACACTCGCTGAAGAGCTTCAGCTTCATCAGAAACAAACTCACATTTTTACTGCCGTCAATGTACTGTACTGAAATTAAAATACTTAAAAGTTATAAAGGTTTGTAAGTAAATAAACAATTCATGATAAAGAGTGTTAAACATTAATGATCAATCTGAATAAAGACCTTCAGGTTTAAATATCAGAATCAAAGGCGTCAGAGGGTTAATGCACCGGTGGTGTCCAAAGTGTTCCAGAAAGGGCCAAGAAGGTGCAGGTTTTCTCTGCAGCCACTGACTCCAGCAGGTGATTTCACTGATGAACCCATCTGCTCAAAGTGATGTTGATGAATAAAATCACCTGCTGCTCCTCAAACTTCATGTCGTGCACCTTTTTTGGCCGCAGGTCTGCTGAAGGAGATTCTCCCACAATGCCGCTGTCTTAGAGCCTCGGCGTCTCCTCCACAAATAGGTCCTGGTAACTAATCTGTGCTGCTCTGGTTTCAGACGGGACTAGAACCCCCCCCCGCTGCCTGCACCCCGATCAGTGCGTCCCCTTCTTCCCTCACATACTGACTGTGCAAAGCTCATTTCTCAACTTTACAGGTTACAGCCAAAAGACAGCGTTGTCCTTTTTTGAGGAGCAGCCTCAGTTACAAAGACAGGAGTACTGTGAAAATGACTTCACTGTTTTTGGACAATACGGCACAAAACAGCAGCACAACACTCGTGTGAATCAAAGACTCACCTTTGAATAATCGATCTGGTTTCTTGAAGTTGTCGCCTTGTT
Source organism: Thalassophryne amazonica (assembly GCF_902500255.1). NCBI lineage: Eukaryota > Metazoa > Chordata > Actinopteri > Batrachoidiformes > Batrachoididae > Thalassophryne > Thalassophryne amazonica. The sequence continues at coordinate 3,448,452 of NC_047121.1, forward strand.
GGAGAGACAGAAAAGCAAATAACTGTCAGTCCAAGTTAGCAGGTCTCACAGTCAACAGCACGTTCAGCAGCTTCTCCTGCGGCGTTAAGGTGCCACAAACATTGTTCAGGATAAAACTGTGCACGTCCTCCAGAGGACATGATACAGGACTCACATTTAACCACTTAATTTATTGAGAAATCAAGAAATCCTGACAGTTCATCACTTTCACACGTGAATCCCATCAGGTCCCTCTCAGTGTTCACCACTTTAAAGCTACAGGGCCTTTCAAATTTCACAAAACTGAGAAAACTTAGTTTCTACCAAAAATCCAAGCATTATAATGCAGGTTTATTTTGTAACATGTTACAAAATTACAGCTCAGTTTAATGAAGAGAACATATTTGTCTGAGGGGAAACTCCATAGTGAATTTGTCTCTTCCTTCATTGCCGTCATGCAGTCTAACTACAGGAGGAAGTGCACGTGCGCATGCACAAGGTTTTGAGATTACCTGAGACCCATCTTAGGTTAACGTTCAAAAGATTTCTTGTAAATCACTTTACTCTGACCAACATTTAGTAGATTTACCAAATGTTGGTCAGAGCATCTTATCACTTAAATTTCACCCCCTCAGGTGTTAAATTCTAAATCGTTTCCAGACAGCATGAATTTTAATCATATGTGCAACATCATATTGTGAATTCTTTATCTAAATGCTAAGCAACAAAATTATAGTGGTGCCAACACAGTCTTACATAATACAGCATTTAAAAAATTTAATTTAAAAACTGGCCTGTGGCTTGAGCGAGGTTTTGACCTGACACACCTTTCCTGTAAGTTTGGTGAACCTCAGCCTCTCCATTCCAGAGCAGCCATGCTAACCATCCAATTGTTGACACCTACCCGCCCCGCCAGCCCGCCCAGCTGGCCACTGATGTGACAACAAACACCCCTTCAGCCAATTATGAGGAGATAAAAATTAGCCATAAATAGTCAGTTTGACATCATACTGGTTAACACTGCTGTCCAGTTACAACAAATGACTTTTCTGAAGTCTGTTTGACTAAAGTCAAAGAGCTCTTTGATCTATAGGACATAAAGATTTTATAAAAAAAGGAAAAGATGTTTGTCCAGATGGTAAATCTATATGTAGATATGGATTTCTATTTTTAAGATGATATACTGGGTCAAACCACATGCACGCACACACACACACCAGAACCGGTGTGTTTCAGGGGTGAGAAATCAGACCACTGAGAACCCCACCAGGCCAGAAATACTTTTTTAAAGACGGGAGGGGAAAAAATAAAAATAATAATGCAGAAAAAATAAAGAGAAATGCCTTCAAAATATCCATTAATTTGGAAACGAATTATATTTTTTTACTTCCTGTTCCGCTGAGACCCGCTCTTTTGTCAGACCTCTGGAGAGCTGTTCTACTGTGTGAGAGGAGGAGGCCCGATCGTCCCTGCTGCTGGGACTCTCACTCTACCTGCTGCAGCTGAAGGTGCCATCGCTCCTGTCCAACGATCTGACGGTGGAATATCACAGGGGCGGAGCTGAAACTGAACACCGCCGGGTCTCCTGCACCACTTTTTAGAAACCGCTGCAAGTCCGAGTTCACCTACATGAGACAAAACACTGCAGACAGGCATCAGCTGACCAAAAGAAGCAACTCTGCAACTTCTAAACCGGCAGCTACACAGAAAGAGAGTGGAGAGGTGAGCTCGCCTCGTGTCCACCATGACTCTGAATGAAGCGTGTGAATAGTGCTGGCCTGATGAGGACGGTTCTCTTTCACAGACCTCCTGTACGTTTCCTCCCATGCTGAGGCGTCCTGTAAGCACCGAGGCTATCGGACAGGCAGCTGCAGGGAGCCGCAATGGGAGAGGACACACCAACGTGTACTGAGAGAGGGAACGTTCAGGCTCGCACCAATAAGACTTAACAAAAAACAAAAAGCACCTTTAGAAAAGAATTTACTGAGACAAATAGCGACGTGTTCAATATTTATTTTACCCACTGTACAGTGCATTCAGAAAGTATTCACAGCACTTCACTTTTTCCACGTTATGTTACAGCCTTATTCCAAAATGGAATAAATTCATTTTTCCCCTCAAACTTCAACACACAACACCCCATAATGACAACATGAAAAACTCCACGTTCACCAATCTGGATCCAAATCACCTCCAAAATTCAGTGGAGGCTTCCATGCCCTAATATCTATCTGTGCTACGGATTTGGTGAGAATCTGTAAAGTAGTTTTGACATAATCCTTCAAAGTCTATGTAAAGTAAAATCTTAATCCAGAATCTGGATCCAGATCACCTCCAAAATTCAGTGGAGTCCTCCATGGCCTAATATCTACCTGCAGTGAAGGAAAAACTCCCTCTGATGATTTGAGGAAGAAACCTCAAGCAGACCAGACTCAGTGGGGTGACCCTCTGCTTGGGCCATGTTACTGACATAATTTACAAAACAATTCACAAAACGAATATACAGAAGATGTTGCCGGTGCGCAACATAGGAGGGTTACAGAAACAGACACTACACCCATCTCTGGATGGAACTGTTGCCCCAGTCAGAGGTCCAGAGCGCTCTGGAGCAGGTTTTCATCCAGGATGTGTCTGTACATTGCTGCATTCATCTTTCCCTCAATCCTGACTAGTCTCCCAGTTCCTGCTGCTGAAAAACATCCCCACAGCATGATGCTGCCACCACCATGCTTCATTGTAGGGATGGTGCCTGGTTTCCTCCAAACATGGTGCCAAAGAGTTCAATCTTTGTCTCATCAGACCAGAGAATTGTGTTTTTCCTGGTCTGAGAGTCCTTAAGGTGCCTTTTGTCAAACTCCAGGTGGGCTGCCATGTGACTTTTACTAAGGAGTGTCTTCCATCTGGCCACTGTACCATACAGGCCTGATTGGTGGATTGCTGCAGAGATGGTTGCCCTTCTGGAAGGTTCTCCTCTCTCCACAGAGGAATGATGGAGCTCTGACAGAGTGATCATCAGATTCTTGGTCACCTCCCTGACTAAGGTCCTTCTCCCCCGATCACCCAGGTTAGATGGGCAGTCAGCTCTAGGAAGAGTCCTGGTGGATCTGAACTTCTTCCATTTACAGATGATGGAGGTCACTGTGCTCATTGCGACCTTCAAAGCAGCAGAAATGTTTCTGGACCCTTCCCCAGATTTGTGCCTGGAGACAATCCTGTCTCAGAGGTCTACAGACAATTCCTTTGACTTCATGCTTGGTTTGTGCTCTGACTGTCAGCTCTGGGACCTTATATGTAGACAGGTGTGTGTCTTTCCAAATCATCTCCAGTCAAGTGAATTCACCCCAGGTGGACTCCAGTTAAGCTGTAGAAACATCTCAAGAGTGGAAACAGGAGGCACCTGAGCTCAATTTGAGCTTCATGCAAAGGCTGTGAATACTTATGGACTTGTGATTTCTTAGTTTTTCATTTTTAATTAATTTGCATATATTATATATATTTATACAGTATATACGAGTATATACTCAACAAAAATATAAACGCAACACTTTTGGTTTTGCTCCCATTTTGTATGAGATGAACTCAAAGATCTAAAACTTTTTCCACATACACAATATCACCATTTCCCTCAAATATTGTTCACAAACCAGTCGAAATCTGTGATAGTGAGCACTTCTCCTTTGCTGAGATAATCCATCCCACCTCACAGGTGTGCCATATCAAGATGCTGATTAGACACCATGATTAGTGCACAGGTGTGCCTTAGACTGCCCACAATAAAAGGCCACTCTGAAAGGTGCAGTTTTGTTTTATTGGGGGGGGATACCAGTCAGTATCTGGTGTGACCACCATTTGCCTCATGCAGTGCAACACATCTCCTTCGCATCATCCGTGAAGAGAACACCTCTCCAACGTGCCGAACGCCAGCGAATGTGAGCATTTGCCCACTCAAGTCGGTTACGACGACGAACTGGAGTCAGGTCGAGACCCCGATGAGGACGACGAGCATGCAGATGAGCTTCCCTGAGACAGTTTCTGACAGTTTGTGCAGAAATTCTTTGGTTATGCAAACCGATTGTTTCAGCAGCTGTCTGAGTGGCTGGTCTCAGACGATCTTGGACGTGAACATGCTGGATGTGGAGGTCCTGGGCTGGTGTGGTTACACGTGGTCTGCGGTTGTGAGGCTGGTTGGATGTACTGCCAAATTCTCTGAAACGACTTTGGAGACGGCTTATGGTAGAGAAATGAACATTCAATACACGAGCAACAGCTCTGGTTGACATTCCTGCTGTCAGCATGCCAATTGCACGCTGCCTCAAATCTTGCGACATCTGTGGCATTGTGCTGTGTGATAAAACTGCACCTTTCAGAGTGGCCTTTTATTGTGGACAGTCTAAGGCACACCTGTGCACTAATCATGGTGTCTAATCAGGATCTTGGTATGGCACACCTGTGAGGTGGGATGGATTATCTCAGCAAAGGAGAAGTGCTCACTATCACAGATTTAGACTGGTTTGTGAACAATATTTGAGAGAAATGGTGATATTGTGTATGTGGAAAAAGTTTTAGATCTTTGAGTTCATCTCATACAAAATGGGAGCAAAACCAAAAGTGTTGCATTTATATTTTTGTTGAGTATATATATATATATTTTGAGGGAAAAAATTATTTCATTCATTTTGGAATAAGGCTGTTAACATAAAATTTGGAAAAAGTGAAGCACTGTGAATACCTTCCGGATGCACTGTGCAGCTTATAAAATAGGTATTGAACACGTCACTATTTTTCTCAGTAAATGTATTTCTAAAGGTGCTATTGACATGAAATTTTCACCAGATTTCAGTAACAGCACATACCAAGTAATCCACACACACAAAGAAATCAAAATAAATAAGCATAGAAATTAAGCATAATAAAACATACTGACACAAGGAAAAATATTGAACACACTTACTGAAATGTATTTCATACTTCATACAAAATTCTTGAAAGGGTAGTTTCAAGAACTTTTTGCTTTTTGTTTCTTTCTCTTTTTGCTCTGTGTGCACCACTCTGCATTTAATCATTAGTGATTGATCTCTGCTCCCCTCCACAGCATGTCTTTTTCCTGGTTCTCTCCCTCAGCCCCAACCAGTCCCAGCAGAAGACTGCCCCTCCCTGAGCCTGGTTCTGCTGGAGGTTTCTTCCTGTTAAAAGGGAGTTTTTCCTTCCCACTGTAGCCAAGTGCTTGCTCACAGGGGGTCGTTTTGACCGTTGGGGTTTTACATAATTATTGTATGGCCTTGCCTTACAATATAAAGCGCCTTGGGGCAACTGTTTGTTGTGATTTGGCGCTATATAAAAAAATTGATTGAATTAAAACAGCTAACTGATCATCTGCAGAGGAATGGTCTATTTGAAGAGTTTCAGTCAGGTTTTAGAATTCATCATAGTACAGAAACAGTATTAGTGAAGGTTACAAATGATCTTCTTATGGCCTCAGACAGTGGACTCATCTCTGTGCTTGTTCTGTTAGACCTCAGTGCTGCTTTTGATACTGTTGACCATAAAATTTTATTACAGAGATTAGAGCATGCCATAGGTATTAAAGGCACTGCGCTGCGGTGGTTTGAATCATATTTATCTAATAGATTACAATTTGTTCATGTAAATGGGGAATCTTCTTCACAGACTAAAGTTAATTATGGAGTTCCACAAGGTTCTGTGCTAGGACCAATTTTATTCACTTTATACATGCTTCCCTTAGGCAGTATTATTAGACGGTATTGTTTAAATTTTCATTGTTACGCAGATGATACCCAGCTTTATCTATCCATGAAGCCAGAGGACACACACCAATTAGCTAAACTGCAGGATTGTCTTACAGACATAAAGACATGGATGACCTCTAATTTCCTGCTTTTAAACTCAGATAAAACTGAAGTTATTGTACTTGGCCCCATAAATCTTAGAAACATGGTGTCTAACCAGATCCTTACTCTGGATGGCATTACCCTGACCTCTAGTAATACTGTGAGAAATCTTGGAGTCATTTTTGATCAGGATATGTCATTCAAAGCGCATATTAAACAAATATGTAGGACTGCTTTTTTGCATTTACGCAATATCTCTAAAATTAGAAAGGTCTTGTCTCAGAGTGATGCTGAAAAACTAATTCATGCATTTATTTCCTCTAGGCTGGACTATTGTAATTCATTATTATCAGGTTGTCCTAAAAGTTCCCTAAAAAGCCTTCAGTTAATTCAAAATGCTGCAGCTAGAGTACTAACGGGGACTAGAAGGAGAGAGCATATCTCACCCATATTGGCCTCTCTCTCCTGTTAACTCTAGAACAGAATTTAAAATTCTTCTTCTTACTTATAAGGTTTTGAATAATCAGGTCCCATCTTATCTTAGGGACCTCGTAGTACCATATCACCCCAATAGAGCGCTTCGCTCTCAGACTGCAGGCTTACTTGTAGTTCCTAGGGTTTGTAAGAGTAGAATGGGAGGCAGAGCCTTCAGCTTTCAGGCTCCTCTCCTGTGGAACCAGCTCCCAATTCAGATCAGGGAGACAGACACCCTCTCTACTTTTAAGATTAGGCTTAAATCTTTCCTTTTTGCTAAAGCTTATAGTTAGGGCTGGATCAGGTGACCCTGAACCATCCCTTAGTTATGCTGCTATAGACGTAGACTGCTGGGGGGTTCCCACGATGCACTGTTTCTTTCTCTTTTTGCTCTGTATGCACCACTCTGCATTTAATCATTAGTGATTGATGTCTGCTCCCCTCCACAGCATGTCTTTTTCCTGGTTCTCTCCCTCAGCCCCAACCAGTCCCAGCAGAAGACTGCCAATAATTTTACATAATTATTGTATGGCCTTGCCTTGCAGTATAAGGCGCCTTGGGGCAACTGTTTGTTGTGATTTGGCGCTATATAAAAAAAAATTGATTGATTGATACAAAAGTCTTTGTTGGTAATGAAGCTTGAAGACACCTCCTGTTTGCAGAAACTAGTCACGTATTAATCAGGTGTGATTTTGGTCGTCTTTAAATCTTGAAGGTTCCATGGACCTCTTCTATGAACTCTGACTTTTAGTTCTCTCCATAGATTTTCTGTTGGATTCCAGTCAGCTGATTGGCTGGACCATTCTAGCAGCTTTATTTTCATTCTGAAACCAGCTGAGAGTTACCTTGTCTGTGTTTGGGATCGCTGTCTCACTTAAAAGTCCACTCTCGTTTCATTTTCATCATCCTGGTTGGTTTTTATTTATTTATTTTTTTAAATCAAGAATGTCTCCGTACGCGTTTCCATTCATCCTTCCTTCACTTATATGAAGTAGTCCAGTGGAAAACAGCCCCACACCATGATGTTCCTGTTGTGAAAGTGTAGGAACACGGACCCACAACAGGGGGCGTTAAATGAACGGGCAATGGATAAGCCAGACAGTAACAATTTAATGTTGTAAATTGTGCACAACGGAATACAGACAACAATCAGTTTGGGACTATAGTCAATTACACGTTGGGTGACGTGTGGGCAGGCTTGAGGATAGGAGACGCCCGTCCAGAACCGAGCCGGATCCCACATGGCCCTCACCGGCAACGGATCTGAAGAACACCGGAGCCGCCAAGTCCTGGGTCCCCAGGTGGTCACCGTCTCCAGCTGTCAGACCTGGTACTGCTGGCAGAGAACAGAAACAGCACAGGTGAGTGTGAGTACGCACACTCAGTAATCCCACAGTCTGTGTTCTGTAAGGAGGGAGAACCTCCACCTCCAATAACACACTCGGACAGCTCCTGTGAAAACCACTTATCTGGTTGGGGTGGGAGGCGAAGCCGTCGCAGTCCACACCAAACGCCAATACAGCAGATAAGGAACACATCACAGGAAAACGGCTGCAAATGAGATCAGACTATTATTCAGAGTTAAGTTTAGCAGAGAAATTACCTCCAAGGTAGCTGATTTCTCAGCGGGGAGGTGGAGTTGCAGTCCGGCCTTTATGGTGGTGGTGATGTGGATGAGTGACAGCTGGTGCTGATGATGAGTGACAGCTGTCACTCCCGGTTGCTATGACGCCCTCTCGTGCTTGAAGCCCGCACTTCAAGCAGGGCGCCATCTGGTGGTGGTGGGCCAGCAGTACCTCCTCTTCAGCGGCCCACACAACAACAGTTCCACCTCCAAACTTCACTGTGGGTCTGGTGTTTTTCTCAGTATTTCTATTTTAAACTTTAAACAAGCTTAAACATGCTTTTTCTTCTTCTGTGGTGAGCGTGCACACAGGTCATGGTGGCTGAGTGCATTACTTATTGTTTTCTTTAAAACAATTGTACCTGCTAATGTCTTTCTGAAGTTGGTGGACAATTCTTCTGATAATTCTTTTCACTCCTCACCTGGCCGTGGTCAATTTGTAGTGAAATTATGCTCCTTCCACTTTCAGACTGTGGCCCCCACAGTGCTCACTGGAACATGCACAAATTTAGAAATCTTTCTGTAACCAGTGCCATCAGTATGTTTTGCAGCAATAAGGTTGTGAAGATCTTCAGAGAGAGCTCTTTGCTT